>NC_034190.2:2249884-2362384 GCF_002021735.2 Oncorhynchus kisutch | reverse complement strand
CATCCATCTAGTGTGGCTGTTCAATACCATTCCATCCATCTAGTGTGGCTGTTCAATACTGTTCCATCCATCTAGTGTGGCTGTTCAATACCGTTCCATCCATCTAGTGTGGCTGTTCAATACTGTTCCATCCATCTAGTGTGGCTGTTCAATACTGTTCAATAGTGTTCCATCCATCTAGTGTGGCTGTTCAATACTGTTCAATAGTGTTCCATCCATCTAGTGTGGCTGTTCAATACTGTTCAATACCATTCCATCCATCTAGTGTGGCTGTTCAATACTGTTCCATCCATCTAGTGTGGCTGTTCAATACCATTCCATCCATCTAGTGTGGCTGTTCAATACCATTCCATCCATCTAGTGTGGCTGTTCAATACTGTTCAATACTGTTCTATACTGTTCCATCCATCTAGTGTGGCTGTTCAATACCATTCCATCCATCTAGTGTGGCTGTTCAATACTGTTCAATACTGTTCTATACTGTTCCATCCATCTAGTGTGGCTGTTCAATACCATTCCATCCATCTAGTGTGGCTGTTCAATACCATTCCATCCATCTAGTGTGGCTGTTCAATACTGTTCCATCCATATAGTGTGGCTGTTCAATACTGTTCCATCCATCTAGTGTGGCTGTTCAATAAAGTTCCATCCATCTAGTGTGGCAGTTCAATACCATTCCATCCATCTAGTGTGGCTGTTCAATACTGTTCAATACCATTCCATCCATCTAGTGTGGCTGTTCAATACTGTTCAATACCATTCCATCCATCTAGTGTGGCTGTTCAATACTGTTCCATCCATCTAGTGTGGCTGTTCAATACTGTTCCATCCATCTAGTGTGGCTGTTCAATACTGTTCCATCCATCTAGTGTGGCTGTTCAATACTGTTCAATACTGTTCCATCCATCTAGTGTGGCTGTTCAATACCATTCCATCCATCTAGTGTGGCTGTTCAATACTGTTCCATCCATCTAGTGTGGCTGTTCAATACCGTTCCATCCATCTAGTGTGGCTGTTCAATACTGTTCCATCCATCTAGTGTGGCTGTTCAATACTGTTCAATAGTGTTCCATCCATCTAGTGTGGCTGTTCAATACTGTTCAATAGTGTTCCATCCATCTAGTGTGGCTGTTCAATACTGTTCAATACCATTCCATCCATCTAGTGTGGCTGTTCAATACCGTTCCATCCATCTAGTGTGGCTGTTCAATACTGTTCAATAATGTTCCATCCATCTAGTGTGGCTGTTCAATACTGTTCCATCCATCTAGTGTGGCTGTTCAATACTGTTCAATACTGTTCAATACCATTCCATCCATCTAGTGAGGCTGTTCAATACTGTTCCATCCATCTAGTGTGGCTGTTCAATACTGTTCCATCCATCTAGTGTGGCTGTTCAATACTGTTCCATCCATCTAGTGTGGCTGTTCAATACAATTCCATCCATCTAGTGTGGCTGTTCAATACTGTTCAATACTGTTCCATCCATCTAGTGTGGCTGTTCAATACTGTTCCATCCATCTAGTGTGGCTGTTCAATACAATTCCATCCATCTAGTGTGGCTGTTCAATACTGTTCAATACAATTCCATCCATCTAGTGTGGCTGTTCAATACTGTTCAATACCATTCCATCCATCTAGTGTGGCTGTTCAATACTGTTCCATCCATCTAGTGTGGCTGTTCAATACTGTTCCATCCATCTAGTGTGGCTGTTCAATACCATTCCATCCATCTAGTGTGGCTGTTCAATACTGTTCCATCCATCTAGTGTGGCTGTTCAATACCGTTCCATCCATCTAGTGTGGCTGTTCAATACTGTTCCATCCATCTAGTGTGGCTGTTCAATACTGTTCAATAGTGTTCCATCCATCTAGTGTGGCTGTTCAATACTGTTCAATACCATTCCATCCATCTAGTGTGGCTGTTCAATACCATTCCATCCATCTAGTGTGGCTGTTCAATACTGTTCAATACTGTTCCATCCATCTAGTGTGGCTGTTCAATACTGTTCCATCCATCTAGTGTGGCTGTTCAATACTGTTCAATACCATTCCATCCATCTAGTGTGGCTGTTCAATACTGTTCCATCCATCTAGTGTGGCTGTTCAATACTGTTCCATCCATCTAGTGTGGCTGTTCAATACAATTCCATCCATCTAGTGTGGCTGTTCAATACTGTTCAATACTGTTCCATCCATCTAGTGTGGCTGTTCAATACTGTTCCATCCATCTAGTGTGGCTGTTCAATACAATTCCATCCATCTAGTGTGGCTGTTCAATACTGTTCAATACAATTCCATCCATCTAGTGTGGCTGTTCAATACTGTTCAATACCATTCCATCCATCTAGTGTGGCTGTTCAATACTGTTCCATCCATCTAGTGTGGCTGTTCAATACAATTCCATCCATCTAGTGTGGCTGTTCAATAGTGTTCAATACAATTCCATCCATCTAGTGTGGCTGTTCAATACCGTTCCATCCATCTAGTGTGGCTGTTCAATACTGTTCCATCCATCTAGTGTGGCTGTTCAATACAGATGGATGGAACAGTATTGAACAGCCACACTAGATGGATGGAACAGTATTGAACAGCCACACTAGATGGATGGAACAGTATTGAACAGCCACACTAGATGGATGGAACAGTATTGAACAGCCACACTAGATGGATGGAACAGTATTGAACAGCCACACTAGATGGATGGAACAGTATTGAACAGCCACACTAGATGGATGGAACAGTATTGAACAGCCACACTAGATGGATGGAACAGTATTGAACAGCCACACTAGATGGATGGAACAGTATTGAACAGCCACACTAGATGGATGGAATGGTATTGAACAGTATTGAACAGCCACACTAGATGGATGGAACAGTATTGAACAGCCACACTAGATGGATGGAACGGTATTGAACAGTATTGAACAGCCACACTAGATGGATGGAACGGTATTGAACAGCCACACTAGATGGATGGAATGGTATTGAACAGTATTGAACAGCCACACTAGATGGATGGAACAGTATTGAACAGTATTGAACAGCCGTTCAATACCATTCAGCTGTTCAATACTGTTCCATCCATCTAGTGTGGCTGTTCAATACAATTCCATCCATCTAGTGTGGCTGTTCAATACTGTTCAATACAATTCCATCAATCTAATGTGGTTGTTCAATACTGTTCAATACTGTTCCACCCATCTAGTGTGGCTGTTCAATACTGTTCCATCCATCTAGTGTGGCTGTTCAATACTGTTCCATCCATCTAGTGTGGCTGTTCAATACTGTTCAATACTGTTCAATACTGTTCCATCCATCTAGTGTGGCTGTTCAATACCATTCCATCCATCTAGTGTGGCTGTTCAATACTGTTCCATCCATCTAGTGTGGCTGTTCAATACCGTTCCATCCATCTAGTGTGGCTGTTCAATACTGTTCAATACTGTTCCATCCATCTAGTGTGGCTGTTCAATACTGTTCCATCCATCTAGTGTGGCTGTTCAATACCGTTCCATCCATCTAGTGTGGCTGTTCAATACTGTTCAATACTGTTCCACCCATCTAGTGTGGCTGTTCAATACCGTTCCATCCATCTAGTGTGGCTGTTCAATTCTGTTCAATACTGTTCCATCCACCTAGTGTGGCTGTTCAATACTGTTCAATCCATCTAGTGTGGCTGTTCAATACTGTTAAATACTGTTCCATCCATCTAGTGTGGCTGTTCAATACTGTTCCATCCATCTAGTGTGGCTGTTCAATACCGTTCCATCCATCTAGTGTGGCTGTTCAATACCGTTCTATCCATCTAGTGTGGCTGTTCAATACTGTTCAATACCATTCCACCCATCTAGTGTGGCTGTTCAATACCGTTCCATCCATCTAGTGTGGCTGTTCAATTCTGTTCAATACTGTTCCATCCACCTAGTTTGGCTGTTCAATACTGTTCAATCCATCTAGTGTGGCTGTTCAATACTGTTAAATACTGTTCCATCCATCTAGTGTGGCTGTTCAATACTGTTCCATCCATCTAGTGTGGCTGTTCAATACCGTTCCATCCATCTAGTGTGGCTGTTCAATACCGTTCTATCCATCTAGTGTGGCTGTTCAATACTGTTCAATACCATTCCATCCATCTAGTGTGGCTGTTCAATACTGTTCCATCCATCTAGTGTGGCTGTTCAATACTGTTCAATACTGTTCCATCCATCTAGTGTGGCTGTTCAATACTGTTCCATCCATCTAGTGTGGCTGTTCATACTGTTCAATACCATTCCATCCATCTAGTGTGGCTGTTAAATACTCTTCCATCCATCTAGTGTGGCTGTTCAATACTGTTCCATCCATCTAGTGTGGCTGTTCAATACCGTTCCATCCATTGAGTGTGTCTGTTCAATACTGTTCAATACTGTTCCATCCATCTAGTGTGGCTGTTCAATACTGTTCAGTACTGTTCCATCCATCTAGGTGTGGCTGTTCAATACTGTTCAATACTGTTCCATCCATCTAGTGTGGCTGTTCAATACTGTTCCATCCATCTAGTGTGGCTGTTCAATACTGTTCCATCCATCTAGTGTGGCTGTTCATTACTGTTCAATATCATTCCATCCATTTAGTGTGGCTGTTCAATACCATTCCATCCATCTAGTTTGGCTGTTCAATACTGTTCCATCCATCTAGTGTGGCTGTTCAATACTGTTCCATCCATCTAGTGTGACTGTTCAATACTGTTCAATACTGTTCCATCCATCTAGTGTGACTATTCAATACCGTTCCATCCATCTAGTGTGACTGTTCAATACTGTTCAATACCGTTCCATCCATCTATTGTGGCTGTTCAATACTGTTCAATACTTTTCCATCCATCTAGTGTGACTGTTCAATACCATTCCATCCATCTAGTGTGGCTGTTCAATACTGTTCCATCCATCTAGTGTGGCTGTTCAATACTGTTCCATCCATCTAGTGTGGCTGTTCAATACTGTTCAATACTGTTCCATCCATCTAGTGTGGCTGTTCAATACCGTTCCATCCATCTAGTGTGGCTGTTCAATACTGTTCCATCCATCTAGTGTGGCTGTTCAATACTGTTCCATCCATCTAGTGTGGCTGTTCAATACTGTTCAATACTGTTCCATCCATCTAGTGTGGCTGTTCAATACCGTTCCATCCATCTAGTGTGGCTGTTCAATACTGTTCCATCCATCTAGGGTGGCTGTTCAATACTGTTCAATACCATTCCATCCATCTAGTGTGGCTGTTCAATACTGTTCAATACCATTCCATCCATCTAGTGTGGAAAATAGAAATGCAATACGGATGCTGAGGGGTGGTTAGGTATGTCCAAACTGTTGACTGGAAATGTCAACATAAATGGGGGATAGGAAGTAATGCAGACAATTACATTGAGGGAAGATAAGAGTACTAGAGAGAGAGAACAGACCAGTCACCTCCCTCATTAAGGGAGAACAGACCAGGCCCCTCTCTCATTGAGAGAGAGAGAGAACAGTCCAGTCACCTCCCTCACTAAGAGAGAGAGAGAACAGACCAGTCACCTCCCTCACTAAGAGAGAGAGAGAGAGAACAGACCAGTCACCTCCCTCACTAAGAGAGAGAGAACAGACCAGTCACCTCCCTCACTAAGAGAGAGAGAGAGAGAACAGACCAGTCACCTCCCTCACTAAGAGAGAGAGAGAACAGACCAGTCACCTCCCTCACTAAGAGAGAGAGAGAGAGAACAGACCAGTCACCTCCCTCAGTAAGAGAGAGAGAGAACAGACCAGTCACCTCCCTCAGTAAGAGAGAGAGAACAGACCAGTCACCTCCCTCAGTAAGAGAGAGAGAACAGACCAGTCACCTCCCTCAGTAAGAGAGAGAGAGAACAGACCAGTCACCTCCCTCAGTAAGAGAGAGAGAACAGACCAGTCACCTCCCTCAGTAAGAGAGAGAGAACAGACCAGTCACCTCCCTCAGTAAGAGAGAGAGAACAGACCAGTCACCTCCCTCAGTAAGAGAGAGAGAACAGACCAGTCACCTCCCTCAGTAAGAGAGAGAGAGAGAGAACAGACCAGTCACCTCCCTCAGTAAGAGAGAGAGAGAACAGACCAGTCACCTCCCTCAGTAAGAGAGAGAGAACAGACCAGTCACCTCCCTCAATAAGAGAGAGAGAACAGACCAGTCACCTCCCTCAGTAAGAGAGAGAGAACAGACCAGTCACCTCCCTCAATAAGAGAGAGAGAGAGAGAGAACAAACCAGTCACCTCCCTCCGAAAGAGAGAGAGAACAGACCAGTCACCTCCCTCAGTAAGAGAGAGAGAACAGACCAGTCACCTCCATCAGTAAGAGAGAGAGAACAGACCAGTCACCCTCCCTCAATAAGAGAGAGAGAGAGAGAACAAACCAGTCACCTCCCTCCGAAAGAGAGAGAGAACAGACCAGTCACCTCCCTCAGTAAGAGAGAGAACAGACCAGTCACCTCCCTATGTCCCTACCCTCCCTCTGTCTCTACCCTCCCTCTCTCTACCCTCCCTCTGTCTCTCTACTCTCCCTCTGCCTCTCTACCCTCCCTCTGTCTCTAACCCTCCCTCTGCCTCCCTACCCTCCCTCTGTCTCTACCCTCCCTCTGCCTCTCTACCCTCCCTCTGTCTCTACCCTCCCTCTGCCTCCCTACCCTCCCTCTGTCTCTACCCTCCCTCTGTCTCTACCCTCCCTATGTCTCTACCCTCCCTCTCTCTACCCTCTCTCTCTCTCTATCCTCCCTCTGCCTCTAGCCTCCCTCTGCCTCTCTACCCTCCCTCTGTCCCTCTGCCTCTCTACCCTCCCTCTTCCTCTCTACCCTCCCTCTGCCTCTCTACCCTCCCTCTGCCTCTCTACCCTCCGTCTGTCCCTCTGCCTCTAGCCTCCTCTGCCTCTCTACCCTCCTCTGCCTCTCTACCCTCCCTCTGCCTCTCTACCTCTACCCTCCCTCTGCCTCTCTACCTCTACCCTCCCTCTGCCTCTCTACCTCTACCCTCCCTCTGCCTCTCTACCTCTACCCTCCCTCTGCCTCTCTAACCCTCCCTCTGCTCTCTACCTCTACCCTCCCTCTGCCTCTCTACCCTCCCTCTGTCCCTCTGCCTCTACCCTCCCTCTTCCTCTCTACCCTCCCTCTGCCTCTCTACCTCCCTCTGCCTCTCTACCCTCCGTCTGTCCCTCTGCCTCTAGCCTCCCTCTGCCTCTCTACCCTCCCTCTGCCTCTCTACCCTCCCTCTGCCTCTCTACCTCTACCCTCCCTCTGCCTCTCTACCTCTACCCTCCCTCTGCCTCTCTACCTCTACCCTCCCTCTGCCTCTCTACCTCTACCCTCCCTCTGCCTCTCTACCCTCCCTCTGCCTCTCTACCTCTACCCTCCCTCTGCCTCTCTACCCTCCCTCTGTCCCTCTGCCTCTACCCTCCCTCTGCCTCTCTACCCTCCCTCTGCTCTCTACCCTCCCTCTGCCTCTCTACCTCTACCCTCCCTCTGTCCCTCTACCTCTACCCTCCCCTGCTTCTCTACCTCTACCCTCCCTCTGCCTCTCTACCCTCCCTCTGCCTCTCTACCCTCCCTCTGTCCCTCTGCCTCTACCCTCCCTCTGCCTCTCTACCTCTACCCTCCCTCTGTCCCTCTACCTCTACCCTCCCTCTACCTCTACCCTCCCTCTGTCTCTCTGCCTCTACCCCTCCCTCTGCCCTCTCTACCCTCCCTCTGTCCCCTGCCTCTACCCTCCTCTGCCTCTCTACCCTCCCTCTGCCTCTCTACCCTCCCTCTGCCTCTCTACCCTCCCTCTGTCCCTCTGCCTCTACCCTCCCTCTGCCTCTCTACCCTCCCTCTGCCCTCTCTACCCTCCCTCTGTCCCTCTGCCTCTAGCCTCCCTCTGCCTCTCTACCCTCCCTCTGTCCCTCTGCCTCTAGCCTCCCTCTGTCCCTCTGCCTCTACTCTGACTCTGTCTCTCTACCCTCCCTCTGCCTCTCTAGCCTCCCTCTGCCTCTCTACCCTCCCTCTGTCCCTCTGCCTCTACCCTCCCTCTGCCTCTCTACCCTCCCTCTGCCTCTCTACCCTCCCTCTGCCTCTCTACCCTCCCTCTGTCCCTCTGCCTCTACCCTCCCTCTCTCAATTTAATTCAATAAAATAGACCTTATTGTCAAGGCAAGTTAAATTACTTACGTTGTCAAAGTATACATGTTGTGACCAACAGCATTTAACAATAGTAGTATAAATATGATTAACACTATCAGCAACAACAACAACATTAATGAGAACAACAATACATTAAAGCAATAGTAGTAGACCAGTGTCAACATGACTGAGAAGACACATGACCTGGTAGTAGACCAGTGTCAACATGACTGAGAAGACACATGACCTGGTAGTAGACCAGTGTCAACCAGACTGAGGAGACACATGACCTGGTAGTAGACCAGTGTCAACATGACTGAGAAGACACATGACCTGGTAGTAGACCAGTGTCAACCAGACTGAGAAGACACATGACCTGGTAGTAGACCAGTGTCAACATGACTGAGAAGACACATGACCTGGTAGTAGACCAGTGTCAACATGACTGAGAAGACACATGACCTGGTAGTAGACCAGTGTCAACATGACTGAGAAGACACATGACCTGGTAGTAGACCAGTGTCAACATGACTGAGAAGACACATGACCTGGTAGTAGACCAGTGTCAACATGACTGAGAAGACACATGACCTGGTAGTAGACCAGTGTCAACATGACTGAGAAGACACATGACCTGGTAGTAGACCAGTGTCAACATGACTGAGAAGACACATGACCTGGTAGTAGACCAGTGTCAACCAGACTGAGAAGACACATGACCTGGTAGTAGACCAGTGTCAACATGACTGAGCAGACACATGACCTGGCAGTAGACCAGTGTCAACCAGACTGAGAAGACACATGACCTGGTAGTAGACCAGTGTCAACCAGACTGAGAAGACACATGACCTGGTAGTAGACCAGTGTCAACATGACTGAGAAGACACATGACCTGGTAGTAGACCAGTGTCAACATGACTGAGAAGACACATGACCTGGTAGTAGACCAGTGTCAACATGACTGAGCAGACACATGACCTGGTAGTAGACCAGTGTCAACCAGACTGAGAAGACACATGACCTGGTAGTAGACCAGTGTCAACCAGACTGAGAAGACACATGACCTGGTAGTAGACCAGTGTCAACCAGACTGAGAAGACACATGACCTGGTAGTAGACCAGTGTCAACATGACTGAGAAGACACATGACCTGGTAGTAGACCAGTGTCAACCAGACTGAGAAGACACATGACCTGGTAGTAGACCAGTGTCAACATGACTGAGAAGACACATGACCTGGTAGTAGACCAGTGTCAACATGACTGAGAAGACACATGACCTGGTAGTAGACCAGTGTCAACATGACTGAGAAGACACATGACCTGGTAGTAGACCAGTGTCAACATGACTGAGAAGACACATGACCTGGTAGTAGACCAGTGTCAACATGACTGAGAAGACACATGACCTGGTAGTAGACCAGTGTCAACATGACTGAGAAGACACATGACCTGGTAGTAGACCAGTGTCAACCAGACTGAGAAGACACATGACCTGGTAGTAGACCAGTGTCAACATGACTGAGCAGACACATGACCTGGCAGTAGACCAGTGTCAACCAGACTGAGAAGACACATGACCTGGTAGTAGACCAGTGTCAACCAGACTGAGAAGACACATGACCTGGTAGTAGACCAGTGTCAACATGACTGAGAAGACACATGACCTGGTAGTAGACCAGTGTCAACATGACTGAGAAGACACATGACCTGGTAGTAGACCAGTGTCAACATGACTGAGCAGACACATGACCTGGTAGTAGACCAGTGTCAACCAGACTGAGAAGACACATGACCTGGTAGTAGACCAGTGTCAACCAGACTGAGAAGACACATGACCTGGTAGTAGACCAGTGTCAACCAGACTGAGAAGACACATGACCTGGTAGTAGACCAGTGTCAACATGACTGAGAAGACACATGACCTGGTAGTAGACCAGTGTCATCATGACTGAGAAGACACATGACCTGGTAGTAGACCGGTGTCAACATGACTGAGAAGACACATGACCTGGTAGTAGACCAGTGTCAACATGACTGAGAAGACACATGACCTGGTAGTAGACCAGTGTCAACCAGACTGAGAAGACACATGACCTGGTAGTAGACCAGTGTCAACCAGACTGAGAAGACACATGACCTGGTAGTAGACCAGTGTCAACCAGACTGAGAAGACACATGACCTGGTAGTAGACCAGTGTCAACCAGACTGAGAAGACACATGACCTGGTAGTAGACCAGTGTCAACCAGACTGAGAAGACACATGACCTGGTAGTAGACCAGTGTCAACCAGACTGAGAAGACACATGACCTGGTAGTAGACCAGTGTCAACATGACTGAGAAGACACATGACCTGGTAGTAGACCAGTGTCATCATGACTGAGAAGACACATGACCTGGTAGTAGACCGGTGTCAACATGACTGAGAAGACACATGACCTGGTAGTAGACCAGTGTCAACATGACTGAGAAGACACATGACCTGGTAGTAGACCAGTGTCAACATGACTGAGAAGACCACATGACCTGGTAGTAGACCAGTGTCAACCAGACTGAGAAGACACATGACCTGGTAGTAGACCAGTGTCATCATGACTGAGAAGACACATGACCTGGTAGTAGACCGGTGTCAACATGACTGAGAAGACACATGACCTGGTAGTAGACCAGTGTCAACATGACTGAGAAGACACATGACCTGGTAGTAGACCAGTGTCAACATGACTGAGAAGACCACATGACCTGGTAGTAGACCAGTGTCAACCAGACTGAGAAGACACATGACCTGGTAGTAGACCAGTGTCAACCAGACTGAGAAGACACATGACCTGGTAGTAGACCAGTGTCAACATGACTGAGAAGACACATGACCTGGTAGTAGACCAGTGTCAACCAGGACTGAGAAGACACATGACCTGGTAGTAGACCAGTGTCAACATGACTGAGAAGACACATGACCTGGTAGTAGACCAGTGTCATCATGACTGAGAAGACACATGACCTGGTAGTAGACCAGTGTCAACATGACTGAGAAGACACATGACCTGGTAGTAGACCAGTGTCAACATGACTGAGAAGACCACATGACCTGGTAGTAGACCAGTTTCATCATGACTGAGAAGACACATGACCTGGCAGTAGACCAGTAGCAATATGACTGAGAAGACACATGACCTGGTAGTAGACCAGTCTCAACCTGACTGAGAAGACACATGACCTGGTAGTAGACAGTCTCAACCTGAAGAAGACACATGACCTGGTAGTAGACCAGTCTCAACCTGACTGAGAAGACACATGACCTGGTAGTAGACCAGTCTCAACCTGACTGAGAAGACACATGACCTGGTAGTAGACCAGTCTCAACCTGACTGAGAAGACACATGACCTGGTAGTAGACCAGTCTCAACCTGACTGAGAAGACACATGACCTGGTAGTAGACCAGTCTCAACCTGACTGAGAAGACACATGACCTGGTAGTAGACCAGTCTCAACCTGACTGAGAAGACACATGACCTGGTAGTAGACCAGTCTCAACCTGACTGAGAAGACACATGACCTGGTAGTAGACCAGTCTCAACCTGACTGAGAAGACACATGACCTGGTATGAAAGACAAAACAACACTACATGGGAAACAAAAGAATGAAGACATTTCAAATGTCATATTATATATATACAGTGTTGTAACGATGTGCAAATAGTTCATGTACAAAAGGGAAAATAAATAAGCATAAATATGGGTTGTATTTACAGTGGTGTTTGTTCCTCACTGGTTTCCCTTTTCTTGTGGCAACAGGTCACAAATCTTGCTGCTGTGATGGCACACTGTGGAATTTCACCCAGTAGATATGGGAGTTTATCACAATTGGATTTGTTTTCGAATTCTTTGTGGATCTCTCGCTCTCTCTCTCTGTCTTGTTCCGTCTCCCTCTTTCTCTCTTGCTCTCTCTCTCTGTCTTGTTCCGTCTCCCTCTTTCTCTCTTGCTCTCTCTCTCTGTCTTGTTCCATCTCCCTCTTTCTCTCTTGCTCTCTCTCTCTGTCTTGTTCCGTCTCCCTCTTTCTCTCTTGCTCTCTCTCTCTGTCTTGTTCCGTCTCCCTCTTTCTCTCTTGCTCTCTCTTATGCTCTATTTCTCTCTTTCTTTCCAGTCTCTCTCTTTCTTTCCAGTCTCTCTCTTTCTTTCCAGTCTCTCTCTTTCTTTCCAGTCTCTCTCTTTCTTTCCAGTCTCTCTCTTTCTTTCCAGTCTCTCTCTTTCTTTCCAGTCTCTCTCTTTCTTTCCAGTCTCTCTGGCTTGCTCAGGTGGGGAATTGGCCAGGTTTAATTTGAGAGCCGAGCCCCTGTCATGCATCACAGCTGGCGTTAGAGTTTGATCAGGTTTTAGACAGGAACCTCCGCTGTGAGGCGGAGGTGACAGCAGGGTTGCTACCATCTTTAGATAACTGACAAGGGGACACCGCGTCTATATACTGGGGCAGATATTTGTTTTTGGTTTCAGGTAAATATTGGTGTAAACAGTGATTGAGAAGATTGGACTTTCTGGTTGGAATAAGAACTGTTTAGGATTGTGTGTGTGTGTGTGTGTGTGTGTGTGTGTGTGTGTGTGTGTGTGTGTGTGTGTGTGTGTGTGTGTGTGTGTGTGTGTGTGTGTGTGTGTGTGTGTGTGTGTGTGTGTGTGTGTGTGTGTGTGTGTGTGTGTGTGTGTGTGTGTGTGTGTGTGTGTGTGTGTGTGTGTGTGTGTGTGTGTGTGTGTGTGTGTGTGTGTGGTGTGAGTGAGAGAGTGTCTCCATATTGTCATGGAGATGTTAGATAGATGTTTTTTGTTTCCCCATTAAGGAATATTTATCTTTCTCTCACTCTCTCTCTCACTCTCTCTCTCTGTCTCTCTCTCACTCTCTGTCTCTCTCACTCTGTCTCTCTCACTCTGTCTCTCTCTGTCTCTCTCTCACTCTCTGTCTCTCACTCTCTGTCTCTCTCACTCTGTCTCTCTCTCTGTCTCTCTCTCTGTCTCTCTCTTCTCACTCTCTGTCTCTCTCTCTCTGTCTCTCTGTCTCTCTCTTCTCTCTCTCTGTCTCTCTCACTCTCTCTCTGTCTCTCTGTCTCTCTGTCTCTCTCACTCTCTGTCTCTCTCACTCTCTGTCTCTCTCTGTCTCACTCTTCTCTCTCTCTGACTCTCTGTCTCTCTCACTCTCTGTCTGTCTCTCTGTCTCTGTCTCTCTGTCTCTCTCTGTCTCTGTCTCACTCTTCTCTTTCTGTCTCACTCTTCTCTCTCTCTCTCTCTCTCTCTCTCTGTCTCTCTCTCTCTGTCTCTCTCACTCTCTGTCTCTCTCACTCTCTGTCTCTCTCACTCTCTGTCTTTCTCTGCCTCTCTGTCTCTGTCTGTCTCTGTCTCTCTATGTCTCACTCTTTCTCTCTCTTTGTCTCTCTCTCTGTCTCACTCTTTCTCCCTCTCTCTCTGTCTGTCTCTCTCTGTCTCACTCTTTCTCTCTCTTTCTCTCTCTCTGTCTCTCTCTCTGTCTCTCTCTGTCTCACTCTTTCTCCCTCTCTCTCTCTCTGTCTCACTCTTTCTCCCTCTCTCTCTGTCTCTCTCTGTCTCACTCTTTCTCCCTCTCTCTCTGTCTCTCTCTGTCTCACTCTTTCTCCCTCTCTCTCTATCTCTCTCTCTCTCTCTAATGACCAAGACAGGTCTCACGACAAACAGTTCAGTAATGACCAAGACAGGTCTCAAGACAAACACCACCAAAACCCGGGCAAGGTGGGCATTAGTCAGAGAGGCAACAAAGAGACCAGAGATAACCCTGAAGGAGCTGCAAAGCTCCACAGCAGAGATTGTAGGTGGAGTATCTGTCCATAGGACCACTTTAAACCGTACACTCCACAGAGCTGGGCTTTATGGAGGAGTGGCCAGAGAAAAGCCATTGCTTAAAGAAAAACATTTGCAAACACGTTTGGTTTTCGCCAAGAGGCATGAAGAAGGTACTTCGGTCATTTGAGACTAAAATTTAATTTTTTGGCCATGAAGGAAAACACTATGTCTGGCACAAACCCAACACTTCTCATCACCCCGAGAACAACACACCCACAGTGAAGCACGGTGGTGGCAGCATCTGGGGATGTTTTTCATCAGCAGGGAAACTGGTCAGAACTGGAGGAATGATGGATGGTGCTACATAGAGAAGGAGGTATCAGCTTGGAGGAGTGGAGGGGGAGGTATCAGCTTGGAGGAGTGGAGGAGCTTGGAGGAGTGGAGAGGGAGGTATCAGCTTGGAGGAGTGGAGGGGGAGGTATCAGATTGGAGGAGTGGAGTGGGAGGTATCAGCTTGGAGGAGTGGAGGGGGAGGTATCAGCTTGGAGGAGTGGAGAGGGTGGTATCAGCTTGGAGGAGTGGAGAAGGAGGTATCAGCTTGGAGGAGTGGAGGGGGAGGTATCAGCTTGGAGGAGTGGAGGGGGAGGTATCAGCTTGGAGGAGTGGAGGGGGAGGTATCAGCTTGGAGGAGTGGCGAGGGAGGTATCAGATTGTAGGGGTGGAGAGGGAAATTCTTGAGGGAAACCTGTTTCAGTCTTCCAGAGATTTGAGACTGGGATGGAGGTTCACCTTCCAGCAGGACAATGACCCTAAGCATACTGCTAAAGCAACACTTGGGTGGTTTAAGGGGAAACATGTACATGTCTTGTAATGGCCTAGTCAAAGCCCAGACCTCAATCCAATTGAGAATCTGTGGTATGACTTAAAGATTGCTGTACACCAGCGGAACCCATCCAACTTGAAGGAGCTGGAGCAGTTTTACCTTGAAGAATGAGCAAAAATCCCAGTGGCTATATGTGCCAAGCTTATAGAGACATGCCCCAAGAGACTCGCAGCTGTAATTACAGCAAAAGGTGGCTCTACAAAGTATTGACTTTGGGAGGGTGAAAAGTTAAACACGCTCAACTTTTGTTTCACAATAAAACATATTTCCCATCTTCAAAGTGGTAGTCATGTTATGTAAATCAAATTCCAGTTTGAAGAGGGGGATGACTGCGGCAGATTTCCAATCTTTGGGTATCTCAGATGACACAAAAGAGACGTTGAACAGTCTAGTAATAGGGGTGGCAACAATTTCGGCAGATAATTTTAGAAAGAAAGGGTCCAGAGTGTCTAGCCCGGCTGATTTGTAGTGGTCCAGATTTTGCAGCTCTTTCAGAACATCAGCTGAACGGATTTGGGAGAAGGAGAAATGGGGAAGGCTTGGGCCAGTTGCTGCAGGGGGTACTGAGCTGTTGGCCGGGGGGGGGGGGGTGGCCAGGTGGCAAGCATGGCCAGCTGTAGATGAATGCTTATTGAAATTCTCGATAATCATAGATTTATCGGTGATGACAGTGCTTCCTAGCCTCAGTGTAGTGGGCAGCTGGGAGGAGGTGTTCTTATTCTCCATGGACTTTACAATGTCTCAGAACTTTTGGGAGTTTGTGCTACAGGATGCAAATTTCTGTTTGTAAAAGCTACCCTTTGCTTTCGTAACTGCCTGTGTATATTGGTTCCTAACTTCCCTGAAAAGTTGCAAATCACGGGGCTGTTCGATGCTAATGCAGTACGTCACAGGATGTTTTTGTGCTAGTCGAGGGCAGTCAGGTCTGGAGTGAACCACGAGCTATATCTGTTCTACATTTTTTGAATGGTGCATGCTTATTTAAGATGGTGTGGAAAGCACTTTAAAAAAATTACCAGGCTGTCAGGTTGAGTTTGAGTTTATTTTTATTTTTACAGGGACAGTGCACATTAATCAACATTTCAGTAAAAGTGCTGGTTTTAGCCAACCGGCTAATTTTCAACCACAGTCCCTGGGCAGGTTATTAAAAACAATTACAATATAGACAATAGCAACATAGAACAAGCAAGACGTAGCATACAGACAGAGCAGCATAAAACAAAAAGCAGCAAGACAAAATTCATAAAAGCAACAAAGTGTTTCCACACCTCACAAGCTACAGACAACAGACAACATGGAGTGGCAACACACAGATAGGGACCATGTTCACAAATCTGATTGACCTTTAGCCATGTCTTCAAGCATTTTGTGAAAGTGTGATATGTGGTGCAGTTATGTGTGTCTGATGGCAGTGTATTCCAGACATGGGAAGCTCTCACAGAGAATGCAGATTTACTAAAGGTGCTTTTCCTTAGGGGAACTATACAGTCACCTCTCATGGCAGACCTTGTGGATCTGCTGCCATATGTCTGGGTTTTCTGTTTAACAAAAATATTGAGTGGAGGGGGAGCCAGGCCATTGAGGATCTTGAATACAAGACATGCGTCGGTGTATTGCACAAGATTTTCCCAACTCGAGCTTATGCTTTCTAAGGATGTGACAATGATGATGGCTATTGGGCTTCCTATCAAGCACTTTGAGAGCCTGTTTGTAGACAGACTGAATAGGTTTTAATGTTGTACAGCAAGCTTGGGCCCAACTAGTCAAGCAGTATGTTAAGTGGGGGAGTATCATAGATTTGAAGTACAGTTTTGCTACCTCTGTAGTCAAACAATTTCGTATAAATCGGAAATTAGCTAGGTTGAATTTGGTTATTTGAATTACCTTTTTCACATGCTTTTTAAAAGAGAGGTTGGAATCAAGTATGATGCCAAGGTACTTAAAATCGGATACCACCTGGAGCTTCTCCCCTGACACATAGACATCTGGCTCAGTAGCATCTGTTGCCCTCTTTGTGAAGAACATGCAAACAGTTTTTTTCACATTGAGATGCAAACACGAGTCACTGAGCCACTTTGTAACCTGGACCATTACAGTAGTGAGTTCTTGTGCAGCTTGTTGTTTGCTCTTTGCATGCACATATATCACTGTATCATCTGCATACATTTGAACTTCAGACCCAGTACAGACAGAAGGCAGATCATTAATGTACAGGCTGAACAGGAGGGGCCCCAGTATTGACCCTTGGGGCACGCCCACATCATAGCTACGAGTGGGCGACAGCTCATTGCTCACTCTGACACACTGAGTTCTGCCTTCAAGGTATGATTTCATCCATCTCAAGGCATCAGGGGAAAAGTTGAACTTGGACAATTTTGTGATGAGAATCTCATGGTTAACAGTATCAAAAGCCTTCCTTAGGTCCAGAAACACAGCCCCAACAGCACCCCCTTTGTCCATCTTGGACTTCACATTTTCCAGAAGAAAGCAGTTGGCCGTTTCTGTGGAGTGTTTCGCTCTGAAGCCAAACTGCATGGAGTGTAATGTGAAGGGGCTGTTGTTGAGGTGGGCAATCAGTTGTTCTGCTACACACTTTTCAACAACCTTTGACACCACAGGTAATATACTAATGGGCCTGTAGTTACTCACGTTAGCAGGGTCTCCTGATTTAAAGATGGACGTTATTATGGCCGACTTCCATACCCTTGGAAACACACCGAGACCAATAGAT
Organism: Oncorhynchus kisutch; assembly: GCF_002021735.2. Classification (NCBI taxonomy): domain Eukaryota; kingdom Metazoa; phylum Chordata; class Actinopteri; order Salmoniformes; family Salmonidae; genus Oncorhynchus; species Oncorhynchus kisutch. The sequence goes on along the minus strand of NC_034190.2, from coordinate 2,344,831 downwards.
GTGTTGGTGACCTTAGTAATGGGGCCAATGAGTGACTCTTTGTAGTTTTTAAGAAAGGTAGAGTCCATCCCAAACACATCTTTGGCTTTAGAGTTCTTTAGTGAGCTAATCACCTTGTTCACCTTTGACTCAGAAACCTCCCTTATGATGAAGACAGGTGGTGGGTAACTGGTGCGGTGGATCAGGTGCAGGAGAGCAGAGATGACTGTACAAGGTATTTAATTTCACGACAGCACCAGTATACAGACAATACTCAAGGTGCGGAGAAATACCAATGCCACTCGAAAATAACTGGCGTGAATACATAACCCAGCAAACATAACCAGCCGACAAGAACAGACATGAACAATTAATAAACATGCACACTAACATGTGGGAAACATGTGGGTTAAAAAACGAACATGTAGTTGGGGAATAGAAACCAGGTGTGTAGAAAACAAATAAGAAAATGGAAAATAAAAAGTGGGTCGTCGATGGCTAAAAGACCGGTGATGTCGACCGAACAAGGAGAGGGACCGACTTCTGCAGAAGTTGTGACACAGGCATCCTCTACTGACGGAAAGAGGTCAATATCTTTCCAGGATTTTTAATTTAATTTTACCTTTATTTAACGAGGCAAGTCTGTTAAGAACAAATTCTTATTTTCACCGACGGCCTAGGAACAGTGCGTTAACTGCCTGTTCAGGGGCAGAACGACAGATTTGTACCTTGTCAGCTTGGGAGTTTGAACTTGCAACCTTCCGGTTACTAGTCCAACCCTCTAACCACTAAGCTACCCTGCCGCCCCAGGATACCTGGGCCAGGTCGATTAGAAAGGCATGCTCGCTGAAGTGTTTTAGGGAGCGTTTGACTGTGATGAGGGATGGTTGTTTGACCGCGGATCCATTACGGACGGAGGCAATGAGGCAGTGATCGCTGAGATCCTGGTTGAAAACAGCAGAAGTGTATTTAGAGGACAGGTTGGTTAGGATGATATCTTTGAGGGTGCCCAAGTTTACAAATTTGGGGTTGTACCTGGTAGGTTCCCTGATAATTTGGGTGAGATTAAGGGCATCTAGTTTAGATTGTTGGACGACCGTGGTGTTAAGCATATCTCAGTTTAGGTCACCTAACAGTACAAACTGAAGATAAATAGGGAGCAATTAATTCAAATATGGTGTCCAGGGTGCAGCTGGGGGCTGAGGGGGGTTTGTACCATCGGCAACAGTGAGAGACTTATTTCTGGAAAGGTGGATTATTAAAAGGAGAATCTCAAACTATTTGGGCATAATGTACAGACAAGGGTATGGTAGGATGATGAGAGAGGTTTAGTCTCTGGAGTTATCAATTAACATAGATGAGGTCTCTGCGTGTGTCTGGGGTGTTGACGAAAGAGCTATCTAAGGCAATTTGAGCGGGACTGAGGGCTCTACAGAGAAATAAAGCAATTAAAACTAGCCAAGACAGCAGTAGACAAGACATATTGACATTAGAGAGAGGCATAAAGCAATCACATGTGTTGATCAGGAGAGCTAAGACAAAGGGTAAATGGTGATGATACAGGACATACATACAGGACCTGAGTTTAAGGCTGGGGCCTACAGGTAAATGGTGATGAATGTTTAGAGTGGGTCAGTGAGTGACATACAGGACCTGAGTTTGAGGCTGGGGCCGACAGGTAAATGGTGATGAATGGGCAGAACAGGTCAGTTAGGTACATGCAGGACCTGAGTTCGAGGCCGGGGCCGACAGGTAAATAAAATGAGGTACCGTGTTATTGAAACAGTCCAGGGGGCATCAGCTGTGTAGCCGAGTGATCATAGAGTCAAAAGAGTAGCAATAGGTGAGACAGGGTGCCGTTCGGTAGTCACTACTACACTGGGCGAGCAGGGGACACAGCATTCAGAAAAAGCTTAAAGTGCCGGGGCCAGTAGACGGTTCTGCGGCGATATCGTAACAGAATAGCTTGTTGAGACCAGATCAGGCGATTACGTCGGCAGTCCAGTTGTGATGGATTGGCGGGGCTCCGTGTCGACAATAAAGGGTCCGGGCCAATTGGCAAAGGAGGTATAGTCGTAGAATTAGCTGATATTTGGGCCTCGCTCTAGGCCAGCTGGAGCTTGCTTCGGGACAGAGCCATTAGCTAACAGTTGGCACTCATTTGCAGCTAGCTAACTAGCTATGCGTAATGATCCAGTGTAAGGATCCAGAGCGGCAGGAATCTGGTGATGTGGTAGAGGGAAGCAGTCCGATATGCTCTGTGGGTTGCGCTGTGCAGACTGGCAGGTGATTGTCCGGGCTAAGGCTGGCTAAATCTGAGGGAACAAGGCGAGGACAGCTAGCCGTGGCTAACAAAGACTAGTAGCTAGTTAGCTGGCTAGCTCCTGATGGAAGTTCCAGCTATAAGGAATAAAAATCACAGACCCGTACCACATTGGGTGAAGAGGGTGCAGGAATGTATATTTACAGGGTTGGCCAGACTAGCTCACAGAAGGGGATCGCTGAAGAGCATTGTGCATAATTTTTTTTTTTACACCACCTATATACACCACCTATATACCCCACCTATAAACAACACCTATATACACCACCTATATACACCACCTATATGCACCACCTATATACAACACCTATATACAACACCTATATACACCACCTATATACACAACCCATATACACCACCTATATACACCACCTATATACAGTATATCATCTATATACACCTCCTATATACACCAAATGTATATACCAACTATATACACCAACTATATACACCACCAATATACACCACCAATATACACCACCTATATACACCACCTATATACACAACCCATATACACCAACTATATACACCAACTATATACACCAGGTATATACACCAGCTATATACACCACCTATATACACCACCTGTATACACCACCTACATACACCACCTATATTCACCACCTGTATACACCACCTATATACACCACCTATATACACCACCTATATACAGTATATCATCTATATACACCTCCTATATACACCAAATGTATATACCAACTATATACACCAACTATATACACCATCAATATACACCACCTATATACTCCACCTATATACGCCGCCTATATACACCACCTATATACACCAACTATATACACCACCTATATACACCAACTATATACACCACCTATATAGAGTAAACCACCTATATGGACCAACTATATACACCACCTATATACACCAACTATATACACCACCTATATAACCCACCCATATACACCAACTATATACACCACCTATATACCCCACCTATATGCACCACCTATATACACCACCTATATACACCACCTATATGCACCACCTATATACACCACCTATATACGGTACACCACCTGTATTCAGTACACCACCTATATACAGTACACCACCTACATACACTAGACAGGCTACTGATAGGCTGGTCATGGTTCACATGGTTCACATCAACACCATCATCCCAGAAACCCTAGACCCACTCCAATTTGTATACCGCCCCAACAGATCCACAGATGAAGCAGTCTGAATTGCACTCCGCACTGCCCTTTCCCACCTGGACAAAAGGAGCACCTACAGTTAAAGTCGAGCCAGAAATTGTAGTTTTTCCAAGTGGCTCCCATTTTGCCTGTAGCGTTTTCATGGGCGTAGATGAGAGTGCGTTCTTTGTTGATTATCTCCGGTAAAGACAATAACGATTATCCGTCTTAAACCTTATCGTTTATTTACTTAGGATACCTGAGGTTTGATTATAAACGTTGTTTGACTTGTTTGGAGTAGTTTATTAGTAACGTTTGGGATTCATTTTGTATGCATTTTGAAGGACGGAAACTGTGTGGATTATTGACTGAGCGCGCCAGCTAAACTGAGGTTTTATGGATCTAAAGAAGGAGCATCTGTGTTGTAGCTGGGTCCTGAGCTACAGTCAGGTAGATTGGGGTCATATTAGGTGGAAATGGAAAAAAAGGGTCCGGTCCTTAAGAGGTTTTCAACAGAATGAAGACACCCTGATCACACACAAACACAGTTGACTTTCATAGCAGCCACATACAAACAGTATGATCATTTAACTCGTTGTGTAATTCCTTATTCACATCTACGCGCTCTTCTCCTCTCACCATTTCCCTTCACTTTTGGACTTCAGTGCACAACACATCAACTGTCTGTGACCAGGTGATAAAACCTTTCCAAGCCAAACCTTTATACCATAACTTATTAACACTATATACAGCCTACGGAAGTCTACAGAGAACCACGAGCCTCCTAGGTTTTGTATTGAGGTCAATGTACCCAGAGGAGGACGGAAGCTAGCTGTCCTCCGGCTACACCATGGTGCTACCCTACAGAGTGCTGTTGAGGGTACTGTACCGCCTCGCCAAACAGTCTCTACAGTAAGCCTTCCCAAACACCTCCACATTGGACAAACACAGATTGAGAGAATAGACGACCCATGAGGATAAAGTTCACTTGTACCATAAGTAAAATAGTGGTACGATGACCATGGTCAATGCAAGTTGACTGTAGAATGTTAACTCACACCCCCCACAGAGACATCAAACTCATGGAATAACCATGGTCATAATGCTAACTCACACCCCCCACAGAGACATCAAACTCATGGAATAACCATGGTCATAATGCTAACTCACATCCCCACAGAGACATCAAACTCATGGAATAACCATGGTCATAATGCTAACTCACATCCCCACAGAGACATCAAACTCATGGAATAACCATGGTCATAATGCTAACTCACACCCCCCACAGAGACATCAAACTCATGGAATAACCATGGTCATAATTCTAACTCACATCCCCACAGAGACATCAAACTCATGGAATAACCATGGTCATAATGCTAACTCACACCCCCCCACAGAGACATCAAACTCATGGAATAACCATGGTCATAATGCTAACTCACACCCCCCACAGAGACATCAAACTCATGGAATAACCATGGTCATAATTCTAACTCACATCCCCACAGAGACATCAAACTCATGGAATAACCATGGTCATAATGCTAACTCACATCCCCACTGAGTTGTTTAAGTCTCTCTCAGGGGGATTCTCTGTACCAGGTCTGACTAACATGAAAACAATAAACCATTCTAAACGCTACAGAATAATCCCCCGTCTGCCATCTAACTTTTCTTCACAGTCGAGTCAACCAACTTGTTATTTGTACTTCCACACCCTGACATCCAGCCAGCCACTGCAGCAGGCAACTAAACAAACACGACCACTAATAAACGGCATAAGTATTTGTAGCCAATCTACAGTGAACGCTGTGATCTTGGATTTAATGATATGACACATATGCGGGTGGCCTCGCAGAAACCCCTCTCAACGCATATGGCGGTTGGATACGACCCGTAGTTACGGCTCTCCTGGTGACCGAGGTGGGCGAGGAAGCTGTGAGGAGAGAACAGGCGCGTCGGTATAAATTCAGGGCGCATCGTGAGCAGTAAAAGAGGTATTTACAGTAAATCTTCAGCAGATGGGGAGAGATAATCACCAACACAATCAGGAGGTGCTTTAGAGCTGCCTACATTTCAGTGGCGAGAGGGAAGGAGAAAGATGAGGGTAGAATGAGAGAGAGAGTGAGAGAGAGGGGGGGTAGAGAGAGAGAGAGAGAGAGAGAGAGAGAGGGAGAAGGAGAGAGAGGGGGGGTAGAGAGAGAGAGAGGGGGGGAGATAGAGAGAGAGAGAGCGAGAGAGAGAGAGGAGGGGTAGAGAGAGAGAGAGAGAGGGAGAAGGAGAGAGAGGGGGGGTAGAGAGAGAGAGAGAGAGGGGGGAGATATATATATAGAGAGAGAGAGAGAGAGAGAGAGAGAGAGAGAGAGAGAGAGAGAGAGAGAGAGAGAGAGAGAGAGAGAGAGAGAGAGGGGGGGTAGAGAGAGAGAGAGAGAGAGAGACAGACAGAGACAGAGAGAGAGAGAGAGAGAGAGAGAGAGAGAGAGAGAGAGAGAGAGAGAGAATGGTATCACACTATGTGTGTAGTGGGGAGTCGGGGGGAGTTTGAATAATTTCAAATAGATCCCATTATCAATGGGATTCCAGGTGTAATGCATATATCATAATAAAACACAGGGGATATGACTTGATGTGACGTTGAAATGGAAAAGCTACAGACAGAGTACACTTATAAGTGTTAATACACTGAAGGTGACTCCTCCATCACCCCCTGCCCACACTGTGTCAACTCTAATCAAATCAAATCAATTTATTTATATAGCCCTTCGTACATCAGCTGATATCTCAAAGTGCTGTACAGAAACCCAGCCTAAAACCCCAAACAGCAAGCAATGCAGGTGTAGAAGCACGGTGGCTAAAAACTCCCTAGAAAGGCCAGAACCTAGGAAGAAACCTAGAGAGGAACCAGGCTATGTGGGGTGGCCAGTCCTCTTCTGGCTGTGCCGGGTAGGGATTATAACAGAACATGGCCAAGATGTTCAAATGTTCATAAATGACCAGCATGGTCGTATAATAATAAGGCAGAACAGTTGAAACTGGAGCAGCAGCACGGTCAGATGGACTGGGGACAGCAAGGAGTCATCATGTCAGGTAGTCCTGGGGCATGGTCCTCGGGCTCAGGTCCTCCGAGAGAGAGAAAGAAAGAGAGAATTAGAGAGAGCATATGTGGGGTGGCCAGTCCTCTTCTGGCTGTGCCGTGTGGAGATTTTAACAGAACATGGCCAAGATGTTCAAATGTGTTAACTCTAACATCACTCTAACATCACCCTGCCCACACTGTGTTAACTCTACCATCACCCCCTGCCCACACTGTGTTAACTCTACCATCACCCTGCCCACACTGTGTTAACTCTACCATCACCCTGCCCACACTGTGTTAACTCTACCATCACCCTGCCCACACTGTGTTAACTCTACCATCACCCCCTGCCCACACTGTGTTAACTCTACCATCACCCCCTGCCCACACTGTGTTAACTCTACCATCACCCCCTGCCCACACTGTGTTAACTCTACCATCACCCTGCCCACACTGTGTTAACTCTACCATCACCCCCTGCCCACACTGTGTTAACTCTACCATCACCCTGCCCACACTGTGTTAACTCTACCATCACCCCCTGCCCACACTGTGTTAACTCTACCATCACCCTGCCCACACTGTGTTAACTCTACCATCACCATCTAGACTGGTCCATTTACTAGAATAGAGATCCTCTAGACTGGTCCATTTACCAGGAGAGATCCTCTAGACTGGTCCATTTACTAGAAGAGATTAGAGATCCTCTAGACTGGTCCATTTACCAGGATAGATCCTCTAGACTGGTCCATTTACTAGAAGAGATTAGAGATCCTCTAGACTGGTCCATTTACTAGAAGAGATTAGAGATCCTCTAGACTGGTCCATACACCAGAAGAGAGATCCTCTAGACTGGTCCATTTACTAGAAGAGAATAGAGATCCTCTAGACTGGTCCATTTACCAGAATAGATTAGAGATCCTCTAGACTGGTCCATTTACCAGAACAGATTAGAGATCATATAGACTGTTCTATTTACCAGAAGAGAGATCCTCTAGACTGGTCCATGTACTAGAATAGATTAGATATCCTCTAGACTGGTCCATATACCAGAAGAGATTAGAGATCATCTAGACTGGTCCATTTACCAGAAGAGAGATCATCTAGACTGGTCCATTTACTAGAATAGAGATCCTCTAGACTGGTCCATTTACTAGAAGAGATTAGAGATCCTCTAGACTGGTCCATTTACCAGGAGAGAGATCCTCTAGACTGGTCCATTTACTAGAAGAGATTAGAGATCCTCTAGAATGGTCCATTTACCAGGAGAGATTAGAGATCCTCTAGACTGGTCCATTTACTAGAATAGAGATCCTCTAAACTGGTCCATTTACTAGAATAGAGATCCTCTAGACTGGTCCACATACTAGAAGAGATTAGATATCCTCTAGACTGGTCTTTTAACCAGAAGAGATTAGAGATCCTCTAGACTGGTCCATTTACCAGAATAGAGATCCTCTAGACTGGTCCATTTACTAGAAGAGATTAGAGATCCTCTAGACTGGTCCATTTACCAGAAGAGATTAGAGATCCTCTGGACTGGTCCATTTACTAGAAGAGATTAGAGATCTTCTAGAGTGGTCCATTTACTAGAAGAGATTAGAGATCCTCTGGACTGGTCCATTTACTGGTCCATAATGATCTGTGATCTTAAGGTTTAATCCAGACAGGGTCCATAATGATCTGTGATTTTAAGGTTTAATCCAGACGGGGTCCATAATGATCTGTGATCTTAAGGTTTAATCCTTACATGGTCCATAATGATCTGTGATCGTAAGGTTTAATCCAGACAGGGTCCATAATGATCTGAGATCTTAAGGTTTAAACCAGACATGGCCCATAATGATCTGTGATTTTAAGGTTTAAACCAGACATGGTACATAATGATCGGTGATCTTAAGGTTTAATCCAGACATGGTCCATAATGATCTGTGATTTTAAGGTTTAATCCAGACATGGTCCATAATGATCTGTGATCTTACGGTTTAAACCAGACGGGGTGCATAATGATCTGTGATCTTAAGGTTTAAACCAGGCATGGTACATAATGATCTGTGATTTTAAGGTTTAATCCAGACATGGTCCATAATGATCTGTGATCTTACGGTTTAAACCAGACGGGGTGCATAATGATCTGTGATCTTAAGGTTGAATCCAGACATGGTCCATAATGATTCGTGATTTTAAGGTTTAATCCAGATGGGGTACATAATGATCTGTGATTTTAAGGTTTAATCCAGACAGGGCGAATGATCTGTGATTTTAAGGTTTAATCCTTACATGGTGCATAATGATCTGTTATTTTAAGATTTAATCCAGGCATGGTCCATAATGATCTGTGATTTTAAGGTTTAATACAGAAGGGGTACATACTGATCTGTGATCTTAAAGTTTAATCCAGACAGGGTACATAATGCTCTGTGATTTTAAGGTTTAATCCAGACGGGGTACATAATGATCTGTGATTTTAAGGTTTAATCCAGACATTTTATTTTTATTTTTTTATTTTACCTTTATTTAACCAGGTAGGCAAGTTGAGAACAAGTTCTCATTTACAATTGCGACCTGGCCAAGATAAAGCAAAGCAGTTCGACAGATAAAACGACACAGTGTTACACATGGAGTAAAAACAAACATACAGTCAATAATGCAGTATAAACAAGTCTATATACAATGTGAGCAAATGAGGTGAGAAGGGAGGTAAAGGCAAAAAGGGCCATGATGGCAAAGTAAATACAATATAGCAAGTAAAATACTGGAATGGTAGTTTTGCAATGGAAGAATGTGCAAAGTAGAAATAAAAAATAATGGGGTGCAAAGGAGCAAAATAAATAAATAAATTAAAATTAAATACAGTTGGGAAAGAGGTAGTTGTTTGGGCTAAATTATAGGTGGGCTATGTACAGGTGCAGTAATCTGTGAGCTGCTCTGACAGTTGGTGCTTAAAGCTAGTGAGGGAGATAAGTGTTTCCAGTTTCAGAGATTTTTGTAGTTCGTTCCAGTCATTGGCAGCAGAGAACTGGAAGGAGAGGCGGCCAAAGAAATAATTGGTTTTGGGGGTGACTAGAGAGATATACCTGCTGGAGCGTGTGCTACAGGTGGGAGATGCTATGGTGACCAGCGAGCTGAGATAAGGGGGGACTTTACCTAGCAGGGTCTTGTAGATGACATGGAGCCAGTGGGTTTGGCGACGAGTATGAAGCGAGGGCCAGCCAACGAGAGCGTACAGGTCGCAATGGTGGGTAGTATATGGGGCTTTGGTGATAAAACGGATTGCACTGTGATAGACTGCATCCAATTTGTTGAGTAGGGTATTGGAGGCTATTTTGTAAATGACATCGCCAAAGTCGAGGATTGGTAGGATGGTCAGTTTTACAAGGGTATGTTTGGCAGCATGAGTGAAGGATGCTTTGTTGCGAAATAGGAAGCCAATTCTAGATTTAACTTTGGATTGGAGATGTTTGATATGGGTCTGGAAGGAGAGTTTACGGTCTAACCAGACACCTAAGTATTTGTAGTTGTCCACGTATTCTAAGTCAGAGCCGTCCAGAGTAGTGATGTTGGACAGGCGGGTAGGTGCAGGTAGCGATCGGTTGAAGAGCATGCATTTAGTTTTACTTGTATTTAAGAGCAATTGGAGGCCACGGAAGGAGAGTTGTATGGCATTGAAGCTTGCCTGGAGGGTTGTTAACACAGTGTCCAAAGAAGGGCCGGAAGTATACAGAATGGTGTCGTCTGCGTAGAGGTGGATCAGGGACTCACCAGCAGCAAGAGCGACCTCATTGATGTATACAGAGAAGAGAGTCGGTCCAAGAATTGAACCCTGTGGCACCCCCATAGAGACTGCCAGAGGTCCGGACAGCAGACCCTCCGATTTGACACACTGAACTCTACTCTGAACTCTACATGGTCCATAATGATCTGTGATCTTAAGGTTTAATCCAGACATGGTCCATAATGATCTGTGATCTTAAGGTTTAATCCAGACATGGTCCATAATGATCTGTGATCTTAAGGTTTAATCCAGACATGGTCCATAATGATCTGTGATCTTAAGGTTTAATCCAGACATGGTCCATAATGATCTGTGATCTTAAGGTTTAATCCAGACATGGTCCATAATGATCTGTGATCTTAAGGTTTAAACCAGACATGGTCCATAATGATCTGTGATTTTAAGGTTTAATCCAGACAGGGTCCATAATGATCTGTGATCTTAAGGTTTAATCCAGACATGGTCCATAATGATCTGTGATCTTAAGGTTTAATCCAGACAGGGTCCATAATGATCTGTGATTTTAAGGTTTAATCCAGACATGGTCCATAATGATCTGTGATCTTAAGGTTTAATCCAGACATGGTCCATAATGATCTGTGATCTTAAGGTTTAATCCAGACATGGTCCATAATGATCTGTGATCTTAAGGTTTAATCCAGACATGGTCCATAATGATCTGTGATCTTAAGGTTTAATCCAGACATGGTCCATAATGATCTGTGATCTTAATGTTTAATCCAGACATGGTCCATCATGATCTGTGATCTTAAGGTTTAATCCAGACATGGTTCATAATGATCTGTGATCTTAAGGTTTAATCCAGACATGGTCCATAATGATCTGTGATCTTAAGGTTTAATCCAGACATGGTCCATAATGATCTGTGATCTTAAGGTTTAATCCAGACATGGTCCATAATGATCTGTGATCTTAAGGTTTAATCCAGACATGGTCCATAATGATCTGTGATCTTAAGGTTTAATCCAGACATGGTCCATAATGATCTGTGATCTTAAGGTTTAATCCAGACAGGGTCCATAATGATCTGTGATCTTAAGGTTTAATCCAGACAGGGTCCATAATGATCTGTGATCTTAAGGTTTAATCCAGACAGGGTCCATAATGATCTGTGATCTTAAGGTTTAATCCAGACATGGTCCATAATGATCTGTGATCTTAAGGTTTAATCCAGACAGGGTCCATAATGATCTGTGATCTTAAGGTTTAATCCAGACAGGGTCCATAATGATCTGTGATCTTAAGGTTTAATCCAGACATGGTCCATAATGATCTGTGATCTTAAGGTTTAATCCAGACATGGTCCATAATGATCTGTGATCTTAAGGTTTAATCCAGACATGGTCCATAATGATCTGTGATCTTAAGGTTTAATCCAGACATGGTCCATAATGATCTGTGATCTTAAGGTTTAATCCAGACATGGTCCATAATGATCTGTGATCTTAATGTTTAATCCAGACATGGTCCATCATGATCTGTGATCTTAAGGTTTAAACCAGACATGGTCCATAATGATCTGTGATCTTAAGGTTTAATCCAGACAGGGTCCATAATGATCTGTGATCTTAAGGTTTAATCCAGACAGGGTCCATAATGATCTGTGATCTTAAGGTTTAACCCAGACAGGGTCCATAATGATCTGTGATCGTAAGGTTTAATCCAGACAGGGTCCATAATGATCTGTGATCTTAAGGTTTAATCCAGACAGGGTCCATAATGATCTGTGATCTTAAGGTTTAATCCAGACAGGGTGAATACAGTAAAGAATAAAGTATGCTATGATTACACACCGATCCTCAAACATCCAATAGTTTCATTTTTTAAAATACTTTAAACCTAAACTAAATATTAATGTCTAGGAATACAATAATTTCTCTTGGATGAGACTCAGCAACTACATCCCAAATAGAACACTATTCCCTATAAAGTGCACTATTTTTCACCAGAACCTGGAAATAAGGTGCTATTTGGGAGGCGTGCTCTGTTGACTCTGTGCTTTTCCATCTGTGCTCATTAAGTCTCAGTTCCTCTGAAGTCCCCCGGCCCTAAAGCTCCCAATTAAAGTCAGCGACTGCCAGTAGACCTCTAACATCAATGCACTGTGAAGTTCAAATGAAGCCAAAGTAACAGGAAACAGAACAAGATCAATCGGTTTCGTTGGACCCCCTTCCTTCTAAAAAAAGGCTCAAAGAAAAAGAAAGAAAGAAAGGAAGAATACATCTCAAATGGAGCCCTATTCCCTATATAGTGCACTACTTTAGACCAGAACCCTATGGAACCCTATTCCCTATATAGTGCACTACTTTAGACCAGAGCCCTATGGAACCCTATTCCCTATATAGTGCACTACTTTAGACCAGAGCCCTATGGAACCCTATTCCCTATATAGTGCACTACTTTAGACCAGAGCCCTATAGAACCCTATTCCCTATATAGTGCACTACTTTAGACCAGAGCCCTATGGAACCCTATTCCCTATATAGTGCACTACTTTAGACCAGAGCCCTATGGAACCCTATTCCCTATATAGTGCACTACTTTAGACCAGAGCCCTATGGAACCCTATTCCCTATATAGTGCACTACTTTAGACCAGAGCCCTATGGAACCCTATTCCCTATATAGTGCACTACTTTAGACCAGAGCCCTATGGAACCCTATTCCCTATATAGTGCACTACTTTAGACCAGAGCCCTATGGAGCCCTATTCCCTATATAGTGCACTACTGTAGACCAGAGCCCTATGGAACCCTATTCCCTATATAGTGCACTACTTTAGACCAGAGCCCTATGGAACCCTATTCCCTATATAGTGCACTACTTTAGACCAGAGCCCTATGGAACCCTATTCCCTATATAGTGCACTACTTTAGACCAGAGCCCTATGGAACCCTATTCCCTATATAGTGCACTACTTTAGACCAGAGCCCTATGGAACCCTATTCCCTATATAGTGCACTACTTTAGACCAGAGCCCTATGGAACCCTATTCCCTATATAGTGCACTACTTTAGACCAGAGCCCTATGGAACCCTATTCCCTATATAGTGCACTACTTTAGACCAGAGCCCTATGGAACCCTATTCCCTATATAGTGCACTACTTTAGACCAGAGCCCTATGGAACCCTATTCCCTATATAGTGCACTACTTTAGACCAGAGCCCTATGGAACCCTATTCCCTATATAGTGCACTACTTTAGACCAGAGCCCTATGGAGCCCTATTCCCTATATAGTGCACTACTGTAGACCAGAGCCCTATGGAACCCTATTCCCTATATAGTGCACTACTTTAGACCAGAGCCCTATGGAACCCTATTCCCTATATAGTGCACTACTTTAGACCAGAGCCCTATGGAACCCTATTCCCTATATAGTGCACTACTTTAGACCAGAGCCCTATGGAGCCCTATTCCCTATATAGTGCACTACTGTAGACCAGAGCCCTATGGAACCCTATTCCCTATATAGTGCACTACTTTAGACCAGAGCCCTATGGAACCCTATTCCCTATATAGTGCACTACTTTAGACCAGACCCCTATGGAACCCTATTCCCTATATAGTGCACTACTTTAGACCAGAGCCCTATGGAACCCTATTCCCTATATAGTGCACTACTTTAGACCAGAGCCCTATGGAACCCTATTCCCTATATAGTGCACTACTTTAGACCAGAGCCCTATGGAACCCTATTCCCTATATAGTGCACTACTTTAGACCAGAGCCCTATGGAACCCTATTCCCTATATAGTGCACTACTTTAGACCAGAGCCCTATGGAACCCTATTCCCTATATAGTGCACTACTTTAGACCAGAGCCCTATGGAACCCTATTCCCTATATAGTGCACTACTTTAGACCAGAGCCCTATGGAACCCTATTCCCTATATAGTGCACTACTTTAGACCAGAGCCCTATGGAACCCTATTCCCTATATAGTGCACTACTTTAGACCAGAGCCCTATGGAACCCTATTCCCTATATAGTGCACTACTTTAGACCAGAGCCCTATAGAACCCTATTCCCTATATAGTGCACTACTTTAGACCAGAGCCCTATGGAACCCTATCCCCTATATAGTGCACTACTTTAGACCAGAGCCCTATGGAACCCTATTCCCTATATAGTGCACTACTTTAGACCAGAGCCCTATGGAACCCTATTCCCTATATAGTGCACTACTTTAGACCAGAGCCCTATGGAACCCTATTCCCTATATAGTGCACTACTTTAGACCAGAGCCCTATGGAACCCTATTCCCTATATAGTGCACTACTTTAGACCAGAGCCCTATGGAACCCTATTCCCTATATAGTGCACTACTTTAGACCAGAGCCCTATGGAACCCTATTCCCTATATAGTGCACTACTTTAGACCAGAGCCCTATGGAACCCTATTCCCTATATAGTGCACTACTTTAGACCAGAGCCCTATGGAACCCTATTCCCTATATAGTGCACTACTTTAGACCAGAGCCCTATGGAACCCTATTCCCTATATAGTGCACTACTTTAGACCAGAGCCCTATGGAACCCTAATCCAAATATAGTGCACTACTTTAGACCAGAGCCCTATTCCCTATATAGTGCACTACTTTAGACCAGAGCCCTATGGAACCCTATTCCCTATATAGTGCACTACTTTAGACCAGAGCCCTATGGAACCCTATTCCCTATATAGTGCACTACTTTAGACCAGAGCCCTATGGGACCCTATTCCCTATATAGTGCACTACTTTAGACCAGAGCCCTATGGAGCCCTATTCCCTATATAGTACACTACTTTTGACCAGAGCCCTATAGAACCCTATTCCCTATATAGTGCACTACTTTAGACCAGAGCCCTATGGAACCCTATCCCCTATATAGTGCACTACTTTAGACCAGAGCCCTATGGAACCCTATTCCCTATATAGTGCACTACTTTAGACCAGAGCCCTATGGAACCCTATTCCCTATATAGTGCACTACTTTAGACCAGAGCCCTATGGAACCCTATTCCCTATATAGTGCACTACTTTAGACCAGAGCCCTATGGAACCCTATTCCCTATATAGTGCACTACTTTAGACCAGAGCCCTATGGAACCCTATTCCCTATATAGTGCACTACTTTAGACCAGAGCCCTATGGAACCCTATTCCCTATATAGTGCACTACTTTAGACCAGAGCCCTATGGAACCCTATTCCCTATATAGTGCACTACTTTAGACCAGAGCCCTATGGAACCCTATTCCCTATATAGTGCACTACTTTAGACCAGAGCCCTATGGAACCCTATTCCCTATATAGTGCACTACTTTAGACCAGAGCCCTATGGAACCCTATTCCCTATATAGTGCACTACTTTAGACCAGAGCCCTATGGAGCCCTATTCCCTATATAGTGCACTACTGTAGACCAGAGCCCTATGGAACCCTATTCCCTATATAGTGCACTACTTTAGACCAGAGCCCTATGGAACCCTATTCCCTATATAGTGCACTACTTTAGACCAGAGCCCTATGGAACCCTATTCCCTATATAGTGCACTACTTTAGACCAGAGCCCTATGGAGCCCTATTCCCTATATAGTGCACTACTGTAGACCAGAGCCCTATGGAACCCTATTCCCTATATAGTGCACTACTTTAGACCAGAGCCCTATGGAACCCTATTCCCTATATAGTGCACTACTTTAGACCAGACCCCTATGGAACCCTATTCCCTATATAGTGCACTACTTTAGACCAGAGCCCTATGGAACCCTATTCCCTATATAGTGCACTACTTTAGACCAGAGCCCTATGGAACCCTATTCCCTATATAGTGCACTACTTTAGACAAGAGCCCTATGGAACCCTATTCCCTATATAGTGCACTACTTTAGACCAGAGCCCTATGGAACCCTATTCCCTATATAGTGCACTACTTTAGACCAGAGCCCTATGGAACCCTATTCCCTATATAGTGCACTACTTTAGACCAGAGCCCTATGGAACCCTATTCCCTATATAGTGCACTACTTTAGACCAGAGCCCTATGGAACCCTATTCCCTATATAGTGCACTACTTTAGACCAGAGCCCTATGGAACCCTATTCCCTATATAGTGCACTACTTTAGACCAGAGCCCTATGGAACCCTATTCCCTATATAGTGCACTACTTTAGACCAGAGCCCTATAGAACCCTATTCCCTATATAGTGCACTACTTTAGACCAGAGCCCTATGGAACCCTAACCCCTATATAGTGCACTACTTTAGACCAGAGCCCTATGGAACCCTATTCCCTATATAGTGCACTACTTTAGACCAGAGCCCTATGGAACCCTATTCCCTATATAGTGCACTACTTTAGACCAGAGCCCTATGGAACCCTATTCCCTATATAGTGCACTACTTTAGACCAGAGCCCTATGGAACCCTATTCCCTATATAGTGCACTACTTTAGACCAGAGCCCTATGGAACCCTATTCCCTATATAGTGCACTACTTTAGACCAGAGCCCTATGGAACCCTATTCCCTATATAGTGCACTACTTTAGACCAGAGCCCTATGGAACCCTATTCCCTATATAGTGCACTACTTTAGACCAGAGCCCTATGGAACCCTATTCCCTATATAGTGCACTACTTTAGACCAGAGCCCTATGGAACCCTATTCCCTATATAGTGCACTACTTTAGACCAGAGCCCTATGGAACCCTAATCCAAATATAGTGCACTACTTTAGACCAGAGCCCTATTCCTTATATAGTGCACTACTTTAGACCAGAGCCCTATGGAACCCTATTCCCTATATAGTGCACTACTTTAGACCAGAGCCCTATGGAACCCTATTCCCTATATAGTGCACTACTTTAGACCAGAGCCCTATGGGACCCTATTCCCTATATAGTGCACTACTTTAGACCAGAGCCCTATGGAGCCCTATTCCCTATATAGTACACTACTTTTGACCAGAGCCCTATAGAACCCTATTCCCTATATAGTGCACTACTTTAGACCAGAGCCCTATGGAACCCTATCCCCTATATAGTGCACTACTTTAGACCAGAGCCCTATGGAACCCTATTCCCTATATAGTGCACTACTTTAGACAAGAGCCCTATGGAACCCTATTCCCTATATAGTGCACTACTTTAGACCAGAGCCCTATGGAACCCTATTCCCTATATAGTGCACTACTTTAGACCAGAGCAATATGGAACCCTATTCCCTATATAGTGCACTACTTTAGACCAGAGCCCTATGGAACCCTATTCCCTATATAGTGCACTACTTTAGACCAGAGCCCTATTGAACCCTATTCCCTATATAGTGCACTACTTTAGACCAGAGCCCTATGGAACCCTATCACCTATATAGTGCACTACTTTAGACCAGAGCCCTATGGAACCCTATTCCCTATATAGTGCACTACTTTAGACCAGAGCCCTATGGAACCCTATTCCCTATATAGTACACTACTTTAGACCAGAGCCCTATAGAACCCTATTCCCTGTATAGTGCACTACTTTAGACCAGAGCCCTATGGAACCCTATTCCCTATATAGTGCACTACTTTAGACCAGAGCACTATGGAACCCTATTCCCTATATAGTGCACTACTTTAGACCAGAGCCCTATGGAACCCTATTCCCTATATAGTGCACTACTTTAGACCAGAGCCCTATGGAACCCTATTCCCTATATAGTGCACTACTTTAGACCAGAGCCCTATGGAACCCTATTCCCTATATAGTGCACTACTTTAGACCAGAGCACTATGGAACCCTATTCCCTATATAGTGCACTACTTTAGACCAGAGCCCTATGGAACCCTATTCCCTATATAGTGCACTACTTTAGACCAGAGCTCTATGGAACCCTATTCCCTATATAGTGCACTACTTTAGACCAGAGCCCTATGGAACCCTATTCCCTATATAGTGCACTACTTTAGACCAGAGCCCTATGGAACCCTATTCCCTATATAGTGCACTACTTTAGACCAGAGCCCTATGGAACCCTATTCCCTATATAGTGCACTACTTTAGACCAGAGCCCTATGGAACCCTATTCCCTATATAGTGCACTACTTTAGACCAGAGCCCTATGGAACCCTATTCCCTATATAGTGCACTACTTTAGACCTTAGCCCTATGGAACCCTATTCCCTATATAGTGCACTACTTTAGACCAGAGCCCTATGGAACCCTATTCCCTATATAGTGCAATACTTTAGACCAGAGCCCTATAGAACCCTATTCCCTATATAGTGCACTACTTTAGACCAGAGCCCTATGGAACCCTATTCCCTACATAGTGCACTACTTTAGACCAGAGCCCTATGGAACCCTATTCCCTACATAGTGCACTTCTTTAGACCAGAGCCCTATGGAACCCTATTCCCTACATAGTGCACTACTTTAGACCAGAGCCCTATGGAACCCTATTCCCTATATAGTGCACTACTTTAGACCAGAGCCCTATGGAGCCCTATTCCCTATATAGTGCACTACTTTAGACCAGAGCCCTATAGAACCCTATTCCCTATATAGTGCACTACTTTAGACCAGAGCCCTATGGAACCCTATTCCCTATATAGTGCACTACTTTAGACCAGAGCCCTATGGAACCCTATTCCCTACATAGTGCACTACTTTAGACCAGAGCCCTATGGAACCCTATTCCCTATATAGTGCACTACTTTAGACCAGGGCCCTATAGAACCCTATTCCCTATATAGTACACTACTTTAGACCAGAGCCCTATGGAACCCTATTCCCTATATAGTGCACTACTTTAGTCCAGAGCCCTATGGAACCCTATTCCCTATATAGTGCAATACTTTTGACCAGAGCCCTATGGAACCCTATTCCCTATATAGTGCAATACTTTTGACCAGAGCCACCATAACTTTTGACCAGAGTAGTACCCTCCATCCAGTAGGGATGCAGCCTTTGGCTACATTATTATACAGGAAAACATACATGGATTCTTTGCTTGTCCAGACCTATAGCATCCCTATGTCTCTGTGATCATCCTGTAATTGTTATGGATGCCTTATGGACGCTTAATTATTCACCCCTTTTTTTTCCATTTTTGCCTGAAATGAATTACCTAAATCTAACTGCCTGTAGCTATGGCCCTGAAGCAAGGATATGTATATACTTGGTACCATTTGAGGAGGAAACACTTTGAGGTTTGTGGAGATGTTAAAGGAATGTAGGAGAATATAACACATTGATCTGGTAAAAGATAATATAAAGAAACAAACAACCGTTCTTTTATATTAGTTTTTGTATTGTCATCTTTGAAATGCAAGAGAAACGTATTATTATACTCGGCCTGGTGCAATTTATATTTTGGCCACTAGATGGCAGCAGTATATGTGCAAAATGTTAGACTGATCCAATGAACCATTGAATTTCTGTTCAAAATTATGTATCAAGACTGCCCAAATGTGCATAAATTGTTTATTAATAACTTTTCATGTTCAAAATGGTTCTCTCGCCTCAAACAGATGTCTATGTCTTGGGAAATGTTCTTGTTTACTTACAACCTCATGCTAATAACTCATGCCTACGTTAGCTCAACCGTCCCATGGAAGGGACACCGATCTCGAATATGTTTTTTAAAGGTGAAATATTTATTTATTTTTTATTTTTATGTGTAAGATGTAGTGAAGACTGGCTGTAGTGGATGTTTTCTAACCTTAGCTAGCTAGAATTTGTAACATATCATACGTTTTTGCAAATCCGTGACATATAGTATGTTTTGCATAATCAAAATGTATTGAATGTTTGCAAACTCTTAACACAAAATATGATTTGTAATTCGTAACATATTAAACCAAATGGGTGATGGACATCCACAAATTAATATATACCTTATGAAACATCATACTAAATGGAGAGTCTTAGATGTATTTATAGAATAATAAGAAATGCTAAGAGACCAAGTTGGTTAGTAATAGCATATTGTTTTCTATGATTCTATTTTGTATCTCTGTTTTGCATTTGTGTATTGATGTCTATATGTTTGTAATAACTGGGCTCAATGTAAAAAGGACCTTGGTCTCAGCTTAAAATAAAGGTTACATTACATAAGTACTTTACACCACTGTTTGAATTCAGTAAAAATACTTTAAAGTACTACTTAAGTAATTATTTTCTATACTTTGCAATTGATATTTTTGACAACTTGCACTTCACTACATTCCTATAGAAAATGGTGTACTTTTTACTCCTTACTGTCACGCCCTCACGTTATATTTCTCTATTTGGTTTGGTCAGGGAGTGATGTATGTTTTGGCCGGGTATGGTTCTCAATCGGAGACAGCGGTCTATCGTTGTAACGATACCCGGCCAAAACATAGAAATAAAACATCATAGAACAACAAAACATAGAATGCCCCAAATCACACCCTGACCAAACCAAATAGAGACATTAAAAGGCTCTCTAAGGTCAGGGCATGACACTCACAAAGAATGCGAAAACAAACCAAATTCTGATAAACTTCCATATCTACAGGGTGAAATTACACAGTGTGCCATGACAGCAGCAAGATGTGTGACCTGTTGCCACAGGAAAAGGGCAACCAGTAAAGAACAAACACCATTGTAAATACAATCCATATTTATGTTGATTTATTTTCCCTTTTGTACTTTATTTGCATGTAATATGACATTTGAAATGTCTTTATTCTTTTAGAACTGTGAGTGTAATGTTTACTGTTCATTCTTATTGTTTATAAAATGTTTACTTCACTTGCTTTGGCAATGTTAACATATGTTTCCCACGCCAATAAAGCCTTTGAGAGAGAGATACTTTCGCCAGGACCCTAAAGGACATCGCCCTCAACTGAAGCACCAACACAACTGCTCGGCATCTGCAAGACGCTACACAGCTTTAGTACATCACTGAGGCCAAGCTACCTACCATCCAGGACCTATATACCAGGTAGAATCCAGTCACCCAAGTCATAGACTGTTCTCTCTGCTACTGCATGTCAAGTGGTACCGGAGAGCCAAGTCTATGACCAAGAGGCTAAGCAGTTTCTTTTCCCAAACCATACGACTCCTGAACAGTTTCTTTCCCCAAACCATTAGAATCCTGAACAGTTTCTTCCCCCAAACCATTAGACTCCTGAACAGTTTCTTTTCCCAAATCATACGACTCCTGAACAGTTTCTTTCCCCAAACCATTAGACTCCTGAACAGTTTCTTCCCCCAAACCATTAGACTACTGAACAGTTTCTTTCCCCAAACCATTAGACTCCTGAACAGGTAATTCAAAGGCTGGACCAAATACATTGCCCCCCCCCACCTTGTTTCTACACTGCTGCTACTCACTGTTTATTATCTATGCATAGTAACTTTACCCCTGTCTACATGTACAAATGACCTTGACTAACCTGTACCCCCACATATTGACTGGACACCGGTACCCCCTCTATACAGCTTCATTATCCTTATTTTATTGTGTTACTTTTAGTTTATTTTAAAAGATTTTTACTTTCTTTTATTTGAGTAAATATTGTCTTAACTCTATTTACTGAGCTGTTGTTGGTTATGGGCTTGTAAGTTGCATTTCATGGGAAGGTCTACACCTGTTGCTTAAGGGCTTGTAAGTAACCGTTCTGGCATTTCACGGGAAGGTCTACACCTGTTGCTTAAGGGCTTGTAAGTAACCGTTCTGGCATTTCACGGGAAGGTCTACACCTGTTGGTTAAGGGCTTGTAAGTAACCGTTCTGGCATTTCACGGGAAGGTCTACACCTGTTGGTTAAGGGCTTGTAAGTAACCGTTCTGGCATTTCACAGGAAGGTCTACACCTGTTGGTTAAGGGCTTGTAAGTAACCATTCTGGCATTTCACGGGAAGGTCTACACCTGTTGGTTAAGGGTTTGTAAGTAACAGTTCTGGCATTTCACGGGAAGGTCTACACCTGTTGGTTAAGGGCTTGTAAGTAACCGTTCTGGCATTTCACGGGAAGGTCTACACCTGTTGGTTAAGGGCTTGTAAGTAACCTTTCTGGCATTTCACGGGAAGGTCTACACCTGTTGGTTAAGGGCTTGTAAGTAAACGTTCTGGCATTTCACGGGAAGGTCTACACCTGTTGGTTAAGGGCTTGTAAGTAACCGTTTTGGCATTTCACGGGAAGGTCTACACCTGTTGATTAAGGGCTTGTAAGTAACCGTTCTGGCATTTCACGGGAAGGTCTACACCTGTTGGTTAAGGGCTTGTAAGTAACCGTTCTGGCATTTCATGGGAAGGTCTACACCTGTTGGTTAAGGGCTTGTAAGTAACCTTTCTGGCATTTCACGGGAAGGTCTACACCTGTTGGTTAAGGGCTTGTAAGTAACCGTTCTGGCATTTCATGGGAAGGTCTACACCTGTTGGTTAAGGGCTTGTAAGTAACCGTTCTGGCATTTCACGGGAAGGTCTACACCTGTTGGTTAAGGGCTTGTAAATAACCGTTCTGGCATTTCACGGGAAGGTCTACACCTGTTGGTTAAGGGCTTGTAAGTAACCGTTCTGGCATTTCACGGGAAGGTCTACACCTGTTGGTTAAGGGCTTGTAAGTAACCGTTCTGGCATTTCACAGGAAGGTCTACACCTGTTGGTTAATCAACAAAAAAACAGCAAATTGGAATGTTATCTAAACAGAGAGTACAAAGTTGCAGAATAACTGACCACTGTGACTGACCCTAAATGAAGAAAAACAAATAAACACACAAACACACACACCCTCCTACCTCCCTTTTCCCAAAATCAGATTTATTTCTAATGCATTTCAGAGCTCATAACCGTTCTGGCTGAGATCCTGATTTGCATGCCTCTACACTCCTCACTGATGAAAATGATCATAATATATTTCAGGTTAAAAAAAGCCCACTTATCCTCATCCTGCCCTCTGAGCCCTGACTGAGAGAGGAGAGAGAGGAGACAGAGTGGGAGAGGGAGAGATAAGGATAGAGAGATAGGGAGAGAGAGAGAAACAGAGAGAGAGAGAGATAGAGAGAGACAGAGCGAGAGAGGGAGAGATATAGAGAGAGTGAGAGAGACAGACAGAGAGAGAAACAGAGAGAGAGAGAGAGAGAGAGAGACAGAGAGAGAGAGAGAGAGAGAGAGAGAGAGAGAGAGAGAGAGAGAGAGAGAGAGAGAGAGAGAGAGAGAGAGAGAGAGAGAGAGAGAGAGAGAGAGAGAGAGGGGGGGGGGGGGGGGGAGGGGGGGAGAGAGTAAGATATTAAAGATAGAGAGAGAGAGATCATGAGCTCATGAGTTCCTGAGTTCTTCAGCAAAAATGTAGAATTAGAGTAGGATAAATGTAGATAAACCTTAATTATTTTGCAAGGACTTCTACAGGATACTAACCTCAACATCAAAACCTTCAATCACAATTCAAATCTAAAACCTTAATTTTGGACTAAATTACCAAGAACTATCAAGAAAACACTTTGAACAAACCAAAACCCGCAGAAATACCTGGAAGTACCATCCACAGCAAAACTGAGTGAGTAATGTTGTCTGAACCTATTTCTGAAGATAGCAAGTCAAATACAATCATCTCTAGTTAATGTTGTTATATAAACCTCTACAGGTTTGGTGGGTCCCCCACGGGACAGATGAGCTAACGTAGGCTAATGCAATTAAGCAACAAGAAAAATTCCCTGGACATAGACATATCTGATATTGTCAGAAAGCTTAAATCCTTGTTAATCTAACTGCACGGTCCAATTTACAGTAGCTATTACAGTGAGATAATACCATGCTATTGTTTGAGGAGAGTGCACAGTTATGAACTTGAAAGTTATTAATAAACCAATTAGGCCCTTTAGGAGCAGTCTTGATACAACATTTTTTATAGAAATACAATGGTTCATTGCATCAGTCTAAAACTTTGCACATACACTGCTGCCATCTAGTGGCCAAAGTCTAAATTGCTCCTTAGCTGGAATAATACATTGTGGCCAATCTAATTTCAAAGATGATTTTACAAAAAAATAGGAAACAGCTGTTGGTCTACTTCATTGTGCAGAGACTGAACATTAGCGAGTAATATCCTCGGAAGCGGTGGATGGTGTCCACTTTAAATACCTCTTCTCCACCGGCATCTCGGAGAGGCCTCTGGGATAAGGTTAAGTCCCCTGGGGGGGGGGCTACGAACAAAGGATTCCCCAGGGGGGGGTACGAACAAAGGATACCCCTGGGGGGGGGGCTACAAACAATCACGGATGAAGCTGGGCCAATTGTGCACCGGGGACTCCCAATCACGGACGGTTGTGATACAGCCTGGAATCGAACCAGGGTCTGCAGTAACGCCTCTAGCATTGAGATGCAGTCTGCTGCGCCACTTTGGAGCCTGTTGAAGGGTCCCAAAGCACACACATCCCTGGGTCGCTCTTTTTTTCAGTTCGCTGCAACAAACACTCAAACTGGACAGTTTAATCTCAATCTCTTCATTCAAAGACTCAATCATTGCCACTCTTACTGACAGTTGTGGCTGCTTTGCGTGATGTATTGTTTGTTGTCTCTACCTTCTTGTCCTTTGTGCTGTTGTCAGTACCCAATAATGTTTGTACCATGTTTTGTGCTGCTACCATGTTGTGTTGCTGTCGTGCTGTGTTTTCATGTGTTGCTGCCACGCTGTGTTTTCATGTGTTGCTGCCACGCTGTGTTGTCATGTGTTGCTGTCGTGCTGTGTTGTCATGTGTTGCTGCCGTGCTGTGTTGTCATGTGTTGCTGTGGTGCTGTGTTGTCATGTGTTGCTGCCGTGCTGTGTGTTCACAGCACGTGTGTTGTTGTTTTAGGTCTGTCTTTATGTAGTGTTGTTGAGTCTCTCTTCTCGTGATGTGTGTTTTGTCCTATATTTTTTATAAACAATTTAATCCCAGCCTCCATCCCCGCAGGAGGCCTTTTGGCAGGCCGTCATTGTAAGTAAGAATTTGTTCTTAAATAATAAATACAAAATCCTAGAGGGAGAGATCAACAACTTCCACCCCCAGGGACATGTACTAGTCTGTGGCGACCTAAATGCCAGAAACGGACAAGAACCTGACACCCTCAGCACACAGGGGGGCAAACACCTACCTGGAGGTGACAGCTTTCCCTCCCCCATGTGCCCCCATAGGCACAACTACGACAACATATCCAACAAAAATGGGTCACAAGTCCTGCAGCTCTGTCGCACGCTGGGTATGTACATAGTCAATGGTAGACTTCGAGGGGACTCCTATGGTAGGTACACCAATAACTCATCTCTTGGCAGCAGTACTGTAGACTACTTTATCACTGACCTCAACCCAGAGTCTCTCAGAGCGTTCAGTCAGCCCACTGACACCCCTATCAGACCACAGCAAAATCACAGTCTACTTAAACAGAGCTATACTCAATCATGAGGCATCAAAGCCAAATGACCTGAGTAATATTAAGAAATGCTGTAGATGGAAAGAAAGTAGAGTGGAAATCTACCAAAAAACAATTAGGCAACAAAAAATGTATCCCTTTTAGACAATTTCCTGTACAAAATGTTTCACTGTAATAGTGAAGTAAAAAGTGAAGGTAAAACTTAGCAGAGGAAAACTCAATCTGTATAAATAAATATATTCTTTTTAAAATTTACTTTAAATGTTCTTGTCTCATCGCTACAACTCACGCACGGACTCAGGAGAGGCGAAGGTCGAGAGCTGTGCGTCCTCCGAAACACGACCCAACCACTGCACTGCTTCCTGACATAATGCTCACTTAACCCGGGAAGCCAATGTGTTGGAGGAAACACTGTGCACCTGGCGACCGTGTCGGCGTGCACTGTGTCCAGCCCACCACTAGAGTCACTAGTGAGCGATGGGACAAGGACATCCCTTCTGGCCAAACCCTCCCCTAACCTGGACGATGCTGGGCCAATTGTGCGCCTCCCCATGCGTCTCCCGGTCGCGGCCGGCTGCGACAGAGCCTGGACTCGAACCCAGAAACTCTAGTGGCACAGCTAGCACTGTGATGCCAAGGGGGTGAATACTTTTGCAAGGCACTGTACACCTCAGGAGATAGAAAAAATGTGTCCGTCAGATCCTCAAAAGGTTCTACCTTCATGTAAATATTACCTCAACTAACCGATGCCCTCGCACATTGACTCTGTACCGGTACATGTATATAGTCTCACTATTGTTATTTTACTGCTGCTCTTTAATTACTTGCTCATTTGATTTGTTATTCTCATCCATATTTTTTAAACTGCATTGTTGGTTAGGGGCTCGTAAGTAAGATTTTCATTGTAAGGTCTGCAACTGATGTATTCGGCACATGTGACTAATATAATTTCATTTGATTTGACTCAGTGAGCATAGCCTTGCTATTGAGAAAGGTCACCGACTCTCAAGAGAAGACAGGCTATGTGCACACTGCCCACACAATGAGGTGGAAACTGAGCTCCACTTCCTAACCTCCTTCCCAATGTATGACCATATTAGAGACACCTATTTCCCTCAAATCAAAATCAAATCAAATCAAATTTTATTTGTCACATACACATAGTTAGCAGATGTTAATGCGAGTGTAGCGAAATGCTTGTGCTTCTAGTTCCGACAATGCAGTAATAACGAACAAGTAATCTAAATAACAATTCCAAAAAACTACTGTCTTATACACAGTGTAAGGGGATAAAGAATATGTACATAAGGATATATGAATGAGTGATGGTACAGAGCAGCATAGGCAAGATACAGTAGATGATATCGAGTACAGTATAACATAAGAGATGAGTATGTAAACAAAGTGGCATAGTTAAAGTGGCTAGTGATACATGTATTACATAAGGATGCAGTTGCTGATATAGAGTACAGTATATACGTATGCATATGAGATGAATAATGTAGGGCAAGTAACATTATATAAGGTAGCATTGTTTAAAGTGGCTAGTGATATATTTACATCATTTCCCATCAATTCCCATTATTAAAGTGGCTGGAGTTGAGTCAGTGTCATTGACAGTGTGTTGGCAGCAGCCACTCAATGTTAGTGGTGGCTGTTTAACAGTCTGAAGCTGTTTTTCAGTCTCTCGGTCCCAGCTTTGATGCACCTGTACTGACCTCG
This sequence comes from Oncorhynchus kisutch, assembly GCF_002021735.2. Classification (NCBI taxonomy): domain Eukaryota; kingdom Metazoa; phylum Chordata; class Actinopteri; order Salmoniformes; family Salmonidae; genus Oncorhynchus; species Oncorhynchus kisutch. Next base: position 2,317,414 of record NC_034190.2, on the reverse strand, counting down.
CCTTCTGGATGACAGCGGGGTGAACAGGCAGTGGCTCGGGTGGTTGATGTCCTTGATGATCTTTATGGCCTTCCTGTAGCATCGGGTGGTGTAGGTGTCCTGGAGGGCAGGTAGTTTGCCCCCGGTGATGCGTTGTGCAGACCTCACTACCCTCTGGAGAGCCTTACGGTTGAGGGCAGTGCAGTTGCCATACCAGGCGGTGATACAGCCCGCCAGGATGCTCTCGATTGTGCATCTGTAGAAGTTTGTGAGTGCTTTTGGTGACAAGCCAAATTTCTTCAGCCTCCTGAGGTTGAAGAGGCGCTGCTGCGCCTTCTTCACGATGCTGTCTGTGTGAGTGGACCAATTCAGTTTGTCTGTGATGTGTATGCCGAGGAACTTAAAACTTGCTACCCTCTCCACTACTGTACCATCGATGTGGATAGGGGGGTGTTCCCTCTGCTGTTTCCTGAAGTCCACAATCATCTCCTTAATTTTGTTGACGTTCAGTGTGAGGTTATTTTCCTGACACCACACTCCGAGGGCCCTCACCTCCTCCCTGTAGGCCGTCTCGTCGTTGTTGGTAATCAAGCCTACCACTGTTGTGTCGTCCGCGAGTTGGAGGCGTGCGTGGCCACGCAGTCGTGGGTGAACAGGGAGTACAGGAGAGGGCTCAAAATGCACCCTTGTGGGGCCCCAGTGTTGAGGATCAGCGGGGAGGAGATGTTGTTGCCTACCCTCACCACCTGGGGGCGGCCCGTCAGGAAGTCCAGTACCCAGTTGCACAGGGCGGGGTCGAGACCCAGGGTCTCGAGCTTGATGACGAGCTTGGAGGGTACTATGGTGTTGAATGCCGAGCTGTAGTCGATGAACAGCATTCTCACATAGGTATTCCTCTTGTCCAGATGGGTTAGGGCAGTGTGCAGTGTGGTTGAGATTGCATCGTCTGTGGACCTATTTGGGCGGTAAGCAAATTGGAGTGGGTCAAGGGTGTCAGGTAGGGTGGAGGTGATATGGTCCTTGACTAGTCTCTCAAAGCACTTCATGATGACGGATGTGAGTGCTACGGGGCGGTAGTCGTTTAGCTCAGTTACCTTAGCTTTCTTGGGAACAGGAACAATGGTGGCCCTCTTGAAGCATGTGGGAACAGCAGACTGGTATAGGGATTGATTGAGGGATATGATTGAATATGTCCGAATATGTCCGAATATGTCCGTGATCGCAGATTTTCAGCACCGACACCCCGGTCAACCAGGTATGCTGTTACTGTCACACCCTGATCTGTTTCACCTGTCTTTGTGATTGTCCCCACCCCCTCCAGGTGCAGCACATCTTCCTCATTATCCCCTGTGTATTTATACCTGTGTTCTGTTATCTGTTGCCAGTTCGTCTAGTTTGTTCAAGTCAACCAGCGTTTTGTGTCTCAGCTCCTGCTTTTTCCAGTCTCCCTCAGATTACACAGACCCGCAAAGAATTAGAAAACAAACTCAATTGTGATAAATTCCCTTATCTAATGGGTGAAGAACAAACACCATTGTAAATACAACCTATATTTATGTTTATTTACTTTCTCTTTTGTACTTTATTTGCACATCATTACATTACTGTATATAGACATAATATGACATTTTAAATGTCTTTATTCTTTTGGAATTTTTGTAAGTGTAATGTTTACTGTTCATTTTTAGTGTTTATTTAACTTTTGTTAATTATCTAGTTTTCTTGCTTTGACAACTATAACATATGTTTCCCATAAAGTCAATAAAGCCCTTAAATTGAATTGAAAAGAGAGGGCGAGAGAGAGAAAGACTTCGTCTTTCCTTTCTCGTTTTCGTTTTGGATTAGTAATCTCTCAAAATAATATAAACATACGTTTTGAACCTGCGGCTTATATCAAAAATGTGTGGAGGGTACAGTAACTTTATACATCTCAAATGGCACACTGTTCCCTATATCATGCACTACTTTTGACCAGAATCTATAGGACTCAGTCTGCAGTTTATTAATGGTTGGAGTTCAGATCCTGTTGGCATCGAAAAAGGAGAGGTCTTAACTGGATTGAATAGTAAAAGAAGGGAAGGGAGGGAGGGGAGATCGTAACTGTATTGACTGTAAAACGGACTACATCCTAAATTTATACTTCCATCAGCAGTCTACTGAAGTAAAGTCCAGGGATACGTCCCACATAGAACCCTGTTCCCTATATAGTGTACTATAGGCTCTGGTCAAAATGAGTTGACTGCAAAGAGAAAGGGGTGCCATTTGGGCTGCAGGTTTCAGGTGAATTCTCAATAGCTGTGCTTCTCATTAAACAGTGATGTAATATATTATATATATCTATAAGTACTTTTGTAATGTCTAAATTTTTATTCTCAGTTTTATCGCAAATCCATTTTTTGTGTGGTGGCGTAGTCACTTTTTTAGTTTGACTCCCAAATGATTTATCTTTAAGGACATTTTCTTATATAGTCCACAGGGATGGGTCCACAGGGATGGGTTATAGATATATTATATAGTCCACCGGGATGGGTTATAGATATATTATATAGTCCACAGGGATGGGTTATAGATATATTATATAGTCCACCGGGATGGGTTATAGATATATTATATAGTCCACAGGGATGGGTTATAGATATATTATATAGTCCACAGGGATGGGTTATAGATATACTATATAGTCCACAGGGATGGGTTATAGATATACTATATAGTCCACAGGGATGGGTCCACAGGGATGGGTTATAGATATATTATATAGTCCACAGGGATGGGTTATAGATATATTATATAGTCCACAGGGATGGGTCCACAGGGATGGGTTATAGATATATTATATAGTCCACAGGGATGGGTTATAGATATATTATATAGTCCACAGGGATGGGTTATAGATATATTATATAGTCCACAGGGATGGGTTATAGATATATTATATAGTCCACAGGGATGGGTTATAGATATATTATATAGTCCACAGGGATGGGTTATAGATATATTATATAGTCCACAGGGATGGGTTATATATATATAGTCCACAGGGATGGGTTATAGATATATAGTCCACAGGGATGGGTCCACAGGGATGGGTTATAGATATATTATATAGTCCACAGGGATGGGTTATAGATATATTATATAGTCCACAGGGATGGGTCCACAGGGATGGGTTATAGATATATTATATAGTCCACAGGGATGGGTTATAGATATATTATATAGTCCACAGGGATGGGTTATAGATATATTATATAGTCCACAGGGATGGGTTATAGATATATTATATAGTCCACAGGGATGGGTTATAGATATACTATATAGTCCACAGGGATGGGTTATATATATATAGTCCACAGGGATGGGTCCACAGGGATGGGTTATAGATATATTATATAGTCCACAGGGATGGGTTATAGATATATTATATAGTCCACAGGGATGGGTTATAGATATATTATATAGTCCACAGGGATGGGTTATAGATATACTATATAGTCCACAGGGATGGGTTATAGATATATTATATAGTCCACAGGGATGGGTCCACAGGGATGGGTTATAGATATATTATATAGTCCACAGGGATGGGTTATAGATATATAGTCCACAGGGATGGCTTGACCTCGATCAGCCCAGGGTTAAAGAACTTAGCTGTGTCTCAAACGACGGGGTATAGCACCGTTTGAGTCCTGGTCAAAAGTAGTGCACTATATAGGGAATAGGGTGCCATTTGGGCTGAATCTTCGTCTCATTGCCATGTTAAAGGCTGAGCCTTCGTCTCATTACCATGTTAAAGGCTGAGACTTCGTCACATTGCCATGTTAAAGGCTGAGCCTTCGTCTCATTGCCATGTTAAAGGCTGAGTCTTCGTCTCATTACCATGTTAAAGGCTGAGCCTTCATCTCATTGCCATGTTAAAGGCTGAGCCTTCGACAGGACCCATCCACTTTCAGTCCTGTGCTTAATTGCCTTTAAGAAAACTCTGACCCCTTTCACCTTTCAGGAAATGTCTGGATGCAGCCGAAGTTCAGCAACCCTTTATCTTCTTCATTCTCTGTTTTAGTTCGGTCTCTAGTGTGGTCTCGGTCTCTAGCTCGGTCTCAGTCTCTAGTGTGGTCTCGGTCTCTAGTGTGGTCTCGGTCTCTAGTTCGTTATTATATTATTATATTATATTATTATTATATTATATTATTATTATATTATATTATTATTATATTATATTATTATTATATTATTATTATATTATTATTATATTATTATATATTATTATTATATTATTATTATATTATATTATTATATTATATTATTATATTATTATTATATTATATTATTATTATATTATATTATTATTATATTATATATTATTATATTATTATATATTATTATATTATTATTATATTATATTATTATTATATTATTATATTATTATTATTATATTATTATATTATTATTATTATATTATTATTATATTATATTATTATTATATTATTATTATATTATATTATTATTATATTATTATTATATTATTATTATATTATATTATTATTATATTATATTATATTATATTATTATTATATTATATTATTATTATATTATTATATTATTATTATATTATATTATTATTATATTATATTATTATTATATTATTATTATATTATTATTATATTATTATTATATTATATTATTATTATATTATATTATTATTATATTATATTATTATTATATTATTATTATATTATTATTATATTATCATATTATTATATTATTATTATATTATATTATTATATTATATTATTGTATTATTATCATATTATCATATTATTATATTATTATTATACTATTAAATTATTATATTATTAAATTATTATTATATTATTATATTATATATTCAGTCTCAACCCTTTATCTTCTTCATTCTCTGTTTTAGTTCGGTCTCTAGTGTGGTCTCGGTCTCTAGCTCGGTTTCGGTCTCGGTCTCTAGTGTTGTCTCGGTCTCTAGTGTGGTCTCGGTCTCTAGTTCGGTCTCGGTCTCTAGTGTGATCTTGAGATACCATGTTGAGTGTTTCGGTCTCTAGTTCGGTCTCTAGTGTGGTCTCGGTCTCTAGTTCAGTCTCAGTCTCTAGTGTGGTCTCGGTCTCTAGTGTGGTCTCGGTCTCTAGTTCGTTCTCAGTCTCTAGTTCAGTCTCAGTCTCTAGTGTGGTCTCGGTCTCTAGTGTGGTCTCGGTCTCTAGTTCGTTCTCGGTCTCTAGTTCGTTCTCGGTCTCTAGTGTGGTCTCGGTCTCTAGTTCGGTCTCGGTCTCTAGTGTGGTCTTGAGACCCCATGTTGATCGTCTAGGTCTCTAGTTCGGTCTCTAGTGTGGTCTCAGTCTCTAGTTCGTTCTCTGTCTCTAGTTCGGTCTTGAGACCCCGTATTGAGTGTCTCTGTCTCTAGTTCGGTCTCTAGTTCGGTCCCGGTCTCTAGTGTGGTCTGGGTCTCTAGTGTGGTCTCGAGACCCCATGTTGAGTGTCTCGTTCTCTAGTGTGGTCTCGGTCTCTAGTGTGGTCTCGGTCTCTTGTGTGGTCTCGGTCTCTAGTGTGGTCTCGGTCTCCAGTGTGGTCTCGGGACCCCATGTTGAGTGTCTTGGTCTCTAGATCGGTCTCTGTCTCTATTTTGGTCTCCGTCTCTAGTGTGGTCTCGAGACCGCATGTTGAGTGTATCGGTCTCTAGTTCGGTCTCAGTCTCTAGTGTGGTCTCGGTCTCTAGTTAGGTCTCAGTGTCTAGTGTGTTCTCAGTCTCTAGTTCGGTCTCCGTCTCTAGTGTGGTCTTCGTCTCTAGTTCGGTCTCGAGACCCCATATTGAGTGTCTCAGTCTCTAGTGTGGTCTCGGTCTCTATTGTGGTCTCGGTCTTCTAGTGTGGTCTTGGTCTCTAGTGTGATCTCGGTCTCTAGTTCGGTCTCGAGACCCCGTGTTGAGTGTCTCTGTCCCTAGTGTGGTCTCGGCCTCTAGTGTGGTCTCGGTCTCTAGTGTCGTCTCGGTCTCTAGTTCGCTCTCAGTCTCTAGTGTGGTCTCGGTCTCTAAGTGTGGTCTCGAGAGTGTCTAGTGTGTTCTCGGTCTCTAGTTCAGTCTCCGTCTCTAGTGTGGTCTCGGTCTCTAGTTCTAGTCTCGAGACCCCATGTTGAGTGTCTCGGTCTCTAGTTCGGCCTCTGGTGTGGTCTTCAGACTCTACTTCGGCCTCATCTCTAGTGTGGTCTCGGTCTCTAATGTGATCTCGGTCTCTATTTCGGATTCGGTCTCCAGTTCGGTCTCGGTCTCTAGTGTGGTCTCGGTCTCTAGTTCGGTCTCGGGCTCTAGTTCGGTCTCGGTCTCTAGTGTGGTCTTGAGACCCTATGTTGAGTATCTCGTTCTCTAGTCCAGTCTAGAGACCACATATTGAGTGTCTAGGTCTCTAGTCCAGTCTAGAGTCCACATATTGAGTGTCTAGGTCTCTAGTCCAGTCTAGAGTCCACATATTGAGTGTCTAGGTCTCTAGTCCAGTCTAGAGACCACATATTGAGTGTCTAGGTCTTGTCTCGGGTGTTGGATACATTTGAACTCAGTCTCGGACAGTGAGGACTCGTGATTTCTTCCTGAGACCAGTCGAGACGTCTTCCCGAGACCAGCAGAGTAAAAAAAATAATGATAATAATTATCCATCCATACACACTTTGTTTTCATGCTTATAATCAATTATGCAGAGGGGGTTGATCCTTCATCCCTACTGATGCAGATCAAAGTACTGTAGTGGAGGTATACAACTTATCAAGTATGTAGTAAAATAGAGAAATCATGCACCAGGTAGACAACAAAACCGTAAACCACATGAAATATATTTCCAAGCGCCGCACTCAACTGGTTTTGGCATGGAGCAGCTCATTGGACTTAATGTAGGATAAATAAGGTATATCATAGGTGATGTGGGTGTACTCATATGTCATGTGGTTATAATCACAGGTGAAGTAGTTATAATCATAACCGTCTTGACCGGTCTCAGGGAGTAACCACGAGACCTCATCTTTAAATTAGTGAGAGTAATTTTGTAGTGTAATGTTATTTTGAGGTGTAATGTTATTTTGCCATGCGTTCCTCTGTTTGTGTGTGAAATTGTAGCCTAGCAACAGAGTATCTGAAGAATTTGGAGGGATATTATATTATTATAATATTATTATTATGTAATTTTTACATTATTATATTATTATGTTATTATTACATTATTATATTATTATTATATTAATACTATTACTATATTATTATTATGTTATTATGTTATTTTTATATTATTATTATATTATTATCATTTTATGATATTATTATTATATTATTATATTATATTATTATTATATTATTATATTATATTATTATTATATTATTATATTATATTATTATTATATTATTATTATATTATTATTATATTAATACTATTACTATATTATTATTATATTATATTATTATTATATTATTATATTATATTATTATTATATTATTATTATATTATTATATTATATTATTATTATATTATTATTATATTATTATATTATTATATTATTATATTATATTATTATTATATTATTATATTATCATTATATTATTATTATTATTATTATATTATATTATTATTATATTATATTATTATTATATTATTATTATATTATATTATTATTATATTATTATTATATTATATTATTATATTATTATTATATTATATTATTATTATATTATATTATTATATTATATTATTATTATATTATCATATTATTATATTATTATTATATTATATTATTATTATATTATATTATTATTATATTATATTATTATTATATTATATTATTATTATATTATTATTATATTATCATATTATTATATTATTATTATATTATATTATTATATTATTATCATATTATCATATTATTATATTATTATTATACTATTAAATTATTATATTATTAAATTATTATTATATTATTATATTATATATTCAGGGAGAGCAGTCCTAGGGATGATTAATTTGGATTCATCTTTTTTTTAAAGTAAGATAGGTTCAAATCTGTCATTCTGCCCCTGAATAGGCCCTGACCACTGTTCCTAGACCAGTTAACCCACTGTTCCTAGACCAGTTAACCCACTGTTCCTAGACCAGATGATTGTGGACTTCAGGAAACAGCAGAGGGAACACCCCCCCATCCACATCGATGGAACAGTAGTGGAGAGGGTAGCAAGTTTTAAGTTCCTCGGCATACACATCACAGACAAACTGAATTGGTCCACTCACACAGACAGCATCGTGAGGAAGGCGCAGCAGCGCCTCTTCAACCTCAGGAGGCTGAAGAAATTCGGCTTGTCACCAAAAGCACTCACAAACTTCTACAGATGCACAATCGAGAGCATCCTGGCGGGCTGTATCACCGCCTGGTATGGCAACTGCACCGCCCTCAACCATAAGGCTCTCCAGAGGGTAGTGAGGTCTGCACAACGCATCACCGGGGGCAAACTACCTGCCCTCCAGGACACCTACACCACCCGATGCTACAGGAAGGCCATAAAGATCATCAAGGACATCAACCACCCGAGCCACTGCCTGTTCACCCCGCTGTCATCCAGAAGGCGAGGGCAGTACAGGTGCATCAAAGCTGGGACCGAGAGACTGAAAAACAGCTTCTATCTCAAGGCCATCAGACTGTTAAACAGCCACCACTAACATTGAGTGGCTACTGCCAACACACTGTCAATGCCACTGACTCTACTCCAGCCACTTTAATCATGGGAATTGATGGGAAATGATGTAAATATATCACTAGCCACTTTAAACAATGCTACCTTATATAATGTTACTTACCCTACATTATTCATCTCATATGCATACGTAGATACTGTACTCTATATCATCGACTGCATCCTTATGTAATACATGTATCACTAGCCACTTTAACTATGCCACTTGGTTTACATACTCATCTCATATGTATATACTGTACTCGATATCATCTACTGTATCTTGCCTATGCTGCTCTGTACCATCACTCATTCATATATCCTTATGTACATATTCTTTATCCCCTTACACTGTGTATAAGACAGTAGTTTTTTTTGGAATTGTTAGTTAGATTACTTGTTCGTTATTACTGCATTGTCGGAACTAGAAGCACAAGCATTTCGCTACACTCGCATTAACATCTGCTAACCATGTGTATGTGACAAATAAATTTGATTTGATTTGAGTTAACCCACTGTTCCTAGACCAGTTAACCCACTGTTCCTAGACCAGTTAACCCACTGTTCCTAGACCAGTTAACCCACTGTTCCTAGACCAGTTAACCCACTGTTCCTAGACCAGTTAACCCACTGTTCTTAGACCAGTTAACCCACTGTTCCTAGGCCGTCATTGAAAATAAGAATTTGTTCTTAACTGACTTGCCTAGTTAAATAAAGGTAAAATTAAATAAATAGAGGGAGAAGTTGTAAAAAATGTGATATGAAAAAAAAGGGTATCATTGGATGGAGCTACAGTGTCTCCTGACCAAATCTAATCAAATTTATTTATATAGCCCTTCGTACATCAGCTGATATCTCAAAGTGCTGTACAGAAACCCAGCCTAAAACCCCAAACAGCAAGCAATGCAGGTGTAGAAGCACGGTGGCTAGGAAAAACTCCCTAGAAAGGCCAATACCTAGAGAGGAACCAGGCTATGTGGGGTGGCCAGTCCTCTTCTGGCTGTGCCGGGTGGAGATTATAACAGAACATGGCCAAGATGTTCAAATGTTCATAAATGACCAGCATGGTCGAATAATAATAAGGCAGAACAGTTGAAACTGGAGCAGCAGCACAGTCAGGTGGAAGTTGAAACTGGAGCAGCAGCATGGCCAGGTGGACTGGGGACAGCAAGGAGTCATCATGTCAGGTAGTCCTGGGGCATGGTCCTAGGGCTCAGGTCCTCCAAGAGAGAGAGAAAGAAAGAGAGAAGGAGAGAATTAGAGAACGCACACTTAGATTCACACAGGACACCGAATAGGACAGGAGAAGTACTCCAGATATAACAAACTGACCCCAGCCCCCCGACACATAAACTACTGCAGCATAAATACTGGAGGCTGAGACAGGACCTGTCTCAGCCTCCAGTATTTATGCTGCAGGAGTTTATGTGTCGGGGGGCTAGGGTCAGTTTGTTATATCTGGAGTACTTCTCCTGTCTTATCCGGTGTCCTGTGTGAATTTAGGTATGCTCTCTCTAATTCTCTCTTTCTTTCTCTCTCTTGGAGGACCTGAGCCCTAGGACCATGCCTCACCTGGCATGATGACTCCTTGCTGTCCCCAGTCCACCTGGCCGTGCTGCTGCTCCAGTTTCAACTGTTCTGCCTGTGATTATTATTATTTGACTCTGCTGGTCATTTATGAACATTTGAACATCTTGTCCATGTTCTGTTATAATCTCCACCCGGCACAGCCAGAAGAGGACTGGCCACCCCACATAGCCTGGTTCCTCTCTAGGTTTCTTCCTAGGTTTTGACCTTTCTAAGTCGTTTTTTCTAGCAACCGTGCTTCTACACCTGCATTGCTTGCTGTTTGGGGTTTTAGGCTGGGTTTCTGTACAGCACTTTGAGATATCAGCTGATGTACGAAGGGCTATATAAATACATTTGATTTTGATGAGAAGTGTTGAGAAAAGATGTAGAGAGAGCAGTGAAGAGTGAAAACGACACAGCAAAAAAGAGAAACACAACGAGGTACACACATGAGAGAGAAAGACAGAGAGATCAGTAGAAGCTTCTCTTCCCACCACGGGGAATTACAGACAGTGAAGTACTGACCTGATCCTTACCATATCTTATCAATAAATGAGCGACTGCTCATGCCTGGTGGGACTCTTTGATATGTGCTGAAGACAACACCATCTGCCGAGTCAGGCATTAATAATGGAGCACCAATCCAAGTGGAAAAGGAGCGTCACTATTCAAGTATAATGAATACTTAGGGAGAAAAAGGTGTAGATTCTCAGAGCATACACTGGACGCTCTGGCCAAGGAGTAGGCGTTCTAAGCGTTCTGACCTCACAACAGACATCAAACTCCCAAACTGACTGGCTAACGTTGGCTAGCTACTTCTAGACATATGAGAGAACAGCTCACTCTGAACATGTTACTATCCCTAGCAGGTTAGACTGTTTTCTTGTTATCTAGAGTGTTGGTGACTGTAATGGCTGCTGGCAACAATTTAATCACACATTTTTGCCAACGTTTATTCTGCTCCTCTGGCACACTCAGACGAGAGTGCTCTGAAATCTGAGTAGATAGCCAGAGAGAATTTACCAGCTACGTCTATCAATAGTTGTCGCAGTGACATCGTGAACGTTCTATTGAAACATTCTATTGAAATGGTTACTTACTGGTTGTTGAGACATGTAGCTAGCTAAACAATGAACCATAATCCAAACTCATAATGTTACTACTCTGCATGAATCTGCAGGTAGCTAATCAACCAGGTTCAATGTTAGCTAGCTAACATGCAGCTATACCTAGCAATAAAAAATGGCTCTGAGATACAAATAATATTACTACACAGAACATACACTTAACGTTAGCTAGCGAGCTAACAGTACAGCCAGCTAACGTTAGCTAGATACCTAACAGTTTTAATTTGAAATGAAAATGGCTTTCTGACAAAATTTGAAATGTGTAATATGTAAGAATCTAGCTATCTAGACTATCTTATGCATGGATGGACGCTTCTCCCTCTCAGTCAAGGATGCCATGGCTGCCCTTAGTTTGAAGATATAATCCGTACATAGGTTTTTTAAACAGCCTTCTGTGATCTCTTTTCAACTCCCTCTGCATATTTGCAATCAAAGGCTAGAATTTTCCCCATTTCTTAAACTATCACTATGCCTAACTCCACCAGGCCCTCCACTGATTTCAAAACGCAGTTGAGAGAAAGTGGAGAGCAACACTTTGATCTCTCTCTCTCTCTCTCTCTCTCTCTCTCTCTCTCTCTCTCTCTGAGATAGAGAGAACACACAGGCATACACAGACACATTCCCTCTCACACACAATGCATCAGAACCTCCGCAGCATTCAAACTGGTTGAACATACTTCATAATGACGTCAAACACCAGTTTCTGGTTGAAAAAAACATCATTTCAACCAGTTTTGCCCACTGACCACTGGGTACCTAATAGGTTCATTCTTATTACTAACTGCAATAAGCAATTTCATAAATGTGTTGTGTCGCTTCTGGTTGTTCCTCATTACACACAACAGACCAGCAAATATTCTTTACATCAACAACATAGGAATCACTACAAAACGTATTGTTTATTAAGCTACATATGTTAACGTAGGCTATTTTACGTCTGGGATTCTTACTTGTTTTCATTGCTTTACTGGGAAACTTGGCAGAAGTAGATATGCTCATGTTATTTATGTTAGTGTAGGGTGAGCTGCTCACAGTGGACTTCCTAGGGCACATCACCTCAGTGATAACAGTATCACTGGTTCATAGGCACATGATTACTGCAGACAACAGCTGTAGGATCAGCTGAGGCATTCAGGGCAGTTAGAGGGACATAAATTAGGTTACTTACATTGTGTCTTCCAACACCCCTGGGATAATGTACATTTGCTGAAGCATTATGACAACTCTGGTTCACAATGGTAGGGATTAATTAACTGAGCTGGGCTTGGGTCATTGATAAGTCATTGTCTCAACACAGCCTTATAATGCTGTGAAAGGATCCAGGAACCAACATTATTTGGGTGGATCCCATCCTCCTTATAAAATGGGTTTTGTTTCCGAAAGGTATCGGAATTGTCAATAAAGTTACTCCCACTGAGCTGCAATAATCACGTAGCCAGTTTTGAAGAGAAATAATCCTGCTAAATCGTTCAATGCCTCGATTCGGGGCCAGATATGATGGGTCTTTTATTAGTGTCTAGCAGAGAGTCAATCAGCTCTTTGAAATACAGTATTGATTTCCATGTCCTTGCTAGGTACATTCGGGGGCAGCTTAGTAATGTCATTTACTCAAGATCCGTCCAGGAACGGTCACATTTCTTACCATGGATCCAAAACCACTGTTGGCGAGAAGGACGAGGAAATCCTCCCAGGATTCACAGGATTCAGAGAACACTTTCTGGATGGACGTGAGGCAGGATAACTTGAGCCCGTTGGTCCCAACGCCTGGTGCCACCAAACAGATGGAGAAGCAGAGCTGAGACGGAAGGTTCCCAACGCCTGGTGCCACCGAACAGATGGGGAAGCTCGATCCAGAGGAGGGACGGAAGGTCCCCGACGCCTGGTGCCACCGAACGATGGAGAAGCTCGATCCAGAGCAGAGATGGAAGGTTCCCGACACCTGGTGCCACCGGACAGATGGAGAAGCTCGATCCAGAGGAGGGACAGAAGGTCCCCGACGCCTGGTGCCACCGAACAGATGGAGAAGCTCGATTAGAGGAGGGACGGAAGGGTCCCAACGCCTGGTGCCACCGAACAGATGGAGAAGCTCGATCCAGAGCAGAGACGGAAGGGTCCCAGCGCCTGGTGCCACCGAACAGATGGAGAAGCTCGATCCAGAGCAGAGACGGAAGGTTCCCGACGCCTGGTGCCACCAAACAGATGGAGAAGCAGAGCTGAGACGGAAGGCTCCCGACGCCTGGTGTCACCAAACAGATGGAGAAGCTCGATCCAGAGCAGAGACGGAAGGTTCCCGACGCCTGGTGCCACCAAACAGATGGAGAAGCAGAGCTGAGACGGAAGGTTCCCGACGCCTGGTGTCACCAAACAGATGGAGAAGCTCGATCCAGAGCAGAGACGGAAGGTTCCCGACGCCTGGTGCCACCAAACAGATGGAGAAGCTCGATCAAGAGGAGGGATGGAAGGTTCCCGACGCCTGGTGCCACCAAACAGATGGAGAAGCTCGATCCAGAGCAGAGACGGAAGGTTCCCGACGCCTGGTGCCACCAAACAGATGGAGAAGCTCGATCCAGAGCAGAGACGGAAGGTTCCCGACGCCAGGTGCCACCGAACAGATGGAGAATCTCGATCCAGAGGAGGGACGGAAGGTTCCCGATGTCGACTTGAAAATCATAGGAGTTGTAGGCACTGCAGCCACAGACCCAGGTACCCCCATCGACGAAAGTGCAGGAAAATCAGGCTCCAGGATGGTGAAACTATTAGCTATTGGGAGTGTAGACTGCTTTATGGGAGGAGCTGTCTCCGGCTTCCACGGCTCGTGGCATGCGGCCATCGCTGATTGCCATGCATCTCTCGATGTGCTCCTTCGACTCTGCTACCAGATTGGGGAGCTCTGGGCAACACCGGCCAGTCGAATAATAACAAACCACATGACGGACATGCTCAGATGAGGTCCAGGCACCGGCATAGAAAAGGTAAACATTCCACTCTGCCTTGTCCCCAGTTTTTTACATAAGCTGGCGACCTGCATATATTCCTCGGCAAGAAAACAATTGCTAGATTGGAACTGAGTGATCCGGTTTGTCCAGAAACAAAGCGGAGCAGAAACAGGTCCTACAGCGCTGGAATTGTTAATTTATTTCTCCAGACAAAGAGGGCTCCATTGCAAAACTCATCTGGGAATAACTTTGTTAGTTTGATGGCTAACAGCTTAGCGGCTGTGTTCAGCAGGCTTCAATCAGTGTGTTAAGCGAGATTCCGTAATAGGTAACCCCCAGGTGTAATAGGTAACTCCCAGGTTTAATTGGTAACCCCCAGGTTTAACAGATAACCCCTAGGTTTAATAGGTAACCCCCAGGTGTAATAGGCAACTCCCAGGTTTAATAGGCAACGCCCAGTTATAATAGATAACCACAGGTATTATAGGCAACCCCCAGGTATAATAGGTATCCCCCAGGTATAATAGGTAACTCCCAGTTATAATAGATAACCCCCATGTGTAATGGTTAACTCCCAGGTTTAATAGGTCATTCCCAGGTATAATAGCTAACCCCCAGGTATTCTAGGCAACCCCCAGGTATTCTAGGCAACCCCCAGGTATTAAAGGCAACCCCCAGGTATAATAGGTAACTCCCAGGTATAATAGACAACCCCCAGGTATAATAGGTAACTCCCAGGTATAATAGGTATCTCCCAGGTATAATAGGTATCTCCCAGGTATAATAGATAACTCCCAGGTATAAGCCAAATTAAATTAACTCTGTCACTATGCAGAATTAAAGCACACATTTTTTTAAATCGTTCATCCATAATACAACACATTTCTAAGGGAAACTATGATGATAGCTTGTTTAATTTAATGACTGGGGCATCCTGACACCACCATTCCTTCGGGTGAACCTGGGGCATCCTGACACCACCATTACTTCAGGTGAACCTGGGGCATCCTGACACCACCATTACTTCAGGTGAACCTGGGGCATCCTGACACCACCATTACTTCAGGTGAACCTGGGGCATCCTGACACCACCATTACTTCAGGTGAACCTGGGGCATCCTGACACTGAAATTACTTCAGGTGAACCTGGGGCATCCTGACACCACCATTACTTCAGGTGAACCTGGGGCATCCTGACACCACCATTACTTCAGGTGAACCTGGGGCATCCTGACACCACCATTACTTCAGGTGAATCTGGGGCATCCTGACACCACCATTACTTCAGGTGAACCTGGGGCATCCTGACACCACCATTACTTCAGGTGAACCTGGGGCATCCTGACACCACCATTACTTCAGGTGAACCTGGGCGACCACCACAGAGAGAGAGGCGCAGCCTGGAGGTGCATGACAGGACGTAAGGCTGATGAACCTGGGTGACCACCACAGAGAGAGAGGTGCATGACAGGACGTAAGGCTGATGGACCTGGGCGACCACCACAGAGAGAGAGGTGCATGACAGGACGTAAGGCTGATGGACCTGGGCGACCACCACAGAGAGAGAGGTGCATGACAGGACGTAAGGCTGATGGACCTGGGCGACCACCACAGAGAGAGAGGTGCATGACAGGACATAAGGCTGATGGACCTGGGCGACCACCACAGAGAGAGAGGTGCATGACAGGACATGAGGCTGATGGACGGCATAATTATAACAGAGGGAGAGGTGGGGGAAAATACTCCTTTCCCCCCTCTTCTCCTCTCTCCCCACTTCTCTCCTTCCTCTCACAATCTCTCTCCCTATCTATCTCCCCCTCTCCCTATCTGTATCCCCATCTCCCTATCTAATTACCCTTCCCCCTCTCTCTACCCTCTTCTCATCTCATTTTGTCTCTCCCTATCTCCCTCCTCTCTCTCTCGCTCCCTCTCTCTCTCCCTCCTCTCCCAATCTCTCTGCCCCTCTTCCTCTCTCTCCGTCTCCTTACCTCTATCCCTATTTCACTCCCCCTTTTCCCTATTTCCCTATCTCCCTCTCATCTCTCCCTATTTCTCTTCCTATCTCCCCCCCACTCACTATCAGTCTCCCCCTTCTCACTTTATAATCCTATTTATCTCCCCCTCTCCCTTGGTTTATGTGGTGTAATGGGGTCTTGTGAGAGACTAGATGAATCACACTATGTATGTTCCACAGAGTCAAGATGAATCACAGTGGCCAAATGTATTTTACCACACACTCACATATCTGCACAGGCAGACCCTCTCCCAGCCACACACACACACACACACACACACACACACACACACACACACACACACACACACACACACACACACACACACACACACACACACACACACGTTCTTTATGAACTGGTTATATTGAGAACAAGAGAAGCATAGAAAGGCTATTGGTTCTGAAGGCTAATAAACACCATGTTTCTGGTGGGGAGGGATGGAGAGAGAGAGATAACTTTGTCCTTGGCTTGCTCATAACCTCTTCAGAATCACTCAGTGAATCAGCCATTACTCATACTGGGGCAGCCGCTATGATACTCTTGTAAAATACCCTTGGAAGCTTCTACGTGAGAGAGCAGCACTTCAGAGATAATCGAATAAAAAAATTACATTGTCTCGTTTTCTCTTTCTCTTTCTCTTTCTCTCTCTCTTTCTCTCTCTCTCTCAATTAAATTAAAAACTTTATTGGCATGGGAAACATGGAGTATGTTAATAAGATATAAGTTCACATGTTCCAGAAGGCATTTCTGCCAAAAAACATATTTAGATTTATTTACATTTTTTTAAGTTTACGATAAAAATGGTTAGTTTGATGCGTTATGCCTAGGAATCCCCTGGAAATAGCGGTCACAACAACGCAGACAAAAATTCCAAATTATATCCATAATATCGACAGAAACACGGCAAACGTTTTTTTATAATCAATCCTCAAGGTGTTTTTCAAATATCTATTCGATAATATATCAACCGGGACAGTTGTCTTTTCACTAGGACCGTGAGGAAAAATGGCTACCTCTCTGTTTAGCGCAAAAATCACACTGAGAGCCAACAACTGACCACTTACACAATGTGGACGTTTATGCTCATCCTTCAAAATAAAGGCCTGAAACTGTCTAAAGGCTGTAGACACCTTAGGGAAGCCACAGAAAAAGGAATCTGTTTGATATCAATGGGCAATAGGGATGCATAAAAGGCAGGGGTTTCAAAATAAGAGTCACTTCCTGATTGGAGTTTTCTAAGGATTTCGCCCGCAATATAAGTTATGTTAAACTCCTAGACAATATTTTTACAGTTTTGGAAACTTTAGAGTGTTTTCTATCCTAAGCTGTCAATTATATGCATATTCTAGCATCTGGTCCTGAGAAATAGGCAGTTTACTTTGGGAATGTTATTTTTTCCCAAAATAAAAATAGTGCCCCCTAGCTTCCATAGGTTAAAGGTCAAATAGCCAAATACTGCTACCCTCTCCATTTGGTGCTGGTCACCATCGAACAGCTCCGTAGGGGTCCGTATTTTTACTAAACTGGACCTAGAATCTGATCCGCATCCAGGAGAGGGATGAATGGTGCCTTCAGCACAATCTCCGGTTCACTACCAGTACTTGGTGTTGCCTCATGCATTTATTGCTTCATCCGTGTTCCTGGCATTCGTGAACGATGTGTTCCGGGACGTGCTTGGGCATCAGGTGGTCGTATGACATCCTGATATACTCGGCTACCTTAGAGGATCATATAGATGACATCATATCCCCCACATCCTGGAACGCCTTCTGGAGAACCACCTGTACGTCGAGGCGGAGAAGTGCCAGTTCCATCAGGCCACTGTCTCTTTCCTGGGATACCTGATCATGCCGCAGGGAGTGGTTTTGGATGTAAGGAAAGCCGAGGCAGTCAGGTCATGGTCAGTCTCAACCACCGTAAAAAGGACTACAATGGTTTGGGGTTTGCCAACTTCTACCGCCACTTCATTAAGAACTTTAGCTCCATCTTCTCAACTTCTAATGTTTCTCCCGTAAGTTGGAATAAATGCAATAAATGCAACGTAGAGGTGGACATCCACCAGGCTATGGAAACTGCGCCCGTTTCCTGCCCTCTGGAGTGCACCTACGTTCCCCCGGAGGTAAGTTATCGGCTGTTGACCTGGGCCCTTGTCACTGGACACCCAGGTATCACCTACCATTTAATCCGTCTCTGCTAATCTGTGTCCACCTTGGCGCAGGACATTACTCGGTACGTCAACTCTTTCTCCGTTGGTGCACAAACCAAATCTACCCGGCACAATCCTCTACGTTTCAAAGTGTTGGGAGGGCAGGAACAGCTCCCGAATCGTGGAGATGAACCGTGGGAACGTAGGTGCACTCCAGAAGGCAGGATCTACCGGCACTATGTCCTTCCGGAAGAGATGGTCTCTGACCATGGCCCCCAATTCACGTCACTGGTATAGAGAGCCTTCATCAAGAAGGTGGAGAGGATGAACTAGGAGCTGGACCTCTCGTTATGAGTCAGGGTAATGGGCACAGTTCCTTCCCTGGGCGGAATACGCCCAGAATTTACTTCGTCACTCCTCCAGCTGGCTGTCTACCTTCTAGTGCGTCCTGGAATACCAACCTGCCCTGGCTCCATGCAGAGCCAGACCGAAGCTGCTGCGGTGGACGAGTGGTTCGGTGTGCAGAGGTTTGAAACGCTGCCCACGTGAGTCTCCAATGCGCCATCAGAAGGAGTAGGCGGACCACCATCCCAGAAAGGCTCCCGTGTTCCATCCTCCCGCACCGCCTGCCCTGCCAGAAACTGAGCCCCCAGTTTGTGGAGCCATTTAAAGTCCTCAGGAGGATCACAATGGGGCAACCTACGGTTTACAGCTCCCCACTAAATAACGGATCTCACCCTCTTTTCATGTTTCCCTCCTCAGGCTGGTGGTTCCTGGTCCACTGGCTGATGCCGTCCCTCATTACACCCCTCCACCTCAGCTGGACATCCAGGGAAGATCCGCCTATGCCGTCAGATCCCTCCTGGACTCCAGACGTCGTGGGTTCCGCTCCAGTACCTTGTGGGCTTGAAGGGGTATGGTCCAGAGGTGTTGGGTTCCGGCTGGGAGGGCTACGATCCAGAGGTGTTGGGTTCCGGCTGGGAGGGGTACGGTCCAGAGGTTTTTGGTTCTGCTGGACCACATTTTAGATCCCAACATCATCCGAGATTTCAACCTTTGCCGTCCGGATCGGTCGCTCCTCGCCTTCTGGGACGTCCTCCCGGCCGGCGCCGTCCTGCGGCTAAATCCGGGGTGGGGGGGGAACTGTCACGTCTACTTCCACTCCCCCACTTCTACGTCGCCGGTCTACTAACCACCAGCCCTGGTAATACATCATTACGCCTCATCAGTCACACCTGGACTTCATCACTTTATCTAACAGTCTGTTGTATCACCCATCAGGTAGTTAATGTGTTCATGTTCAGATGTTCGTTCATATTAAACCCACTGACTGAACCTGCTTCCTGATTCCCTGCTTCTCCGTTACAGAACATACACATTGCAATGGGTTAAACATCTCCTCCACTTCATCTACACTGATTGAAGTGGATTTAACAGCTGGTCACACCACAGTGTTCAACATGCTGACTCTGTTACACAACAGGCTGGTCACACCACAGTGTTCAACATGCTGACTCTGTCACACAACAGGCTGGTCACACCACACTGTTCAACATGCTGACTCTGTCACACAACAGGCTGGTCACACCACAGTGTTCAACATGCTGACTCTGTTACACAACAGGCTGGTCACACCACAGTGTTCAACATGCTGACTCTGTCACACAACAGGCTGGTCACACCACAGTGTTCAACATGCTGAATCTGTTACACAACAGGCTGGTCACACCACAGTGTTCAACATGCTGACTCTGTTACACAACAGGCTGGTCACACCACAGTGTTCAACATGCTGACTCTGTTACACAACAGGCTGGTCACACCACAGTGTTCAACATGCTGACTCTGTTACACAACAGGCTGGTCACACCACAGTGTTCAACATGCTGACTCTGTTACACAACAGGCTGGTCACACCACAGTGTTCAACATGCTGACTCTGTCACACCACAAGCTGGTCACACCACAGTGTTCAACATGCTGACTCTGTTACACAACAGGCAGGTCACACCACAGTGTTCAACATGCTGACTCTGTCACACAACAGGCTGGTCACACCACAGTGTTCAACATGCTGACTCTGTTACACAACAGGCTGGTCACACCACAGTGTTCAACATGCTGACTCTGTCACACAACAGGCTGGTCACACCACAGTGTTCAACATGCTGACTCTGTTACACAACAGGCTGGTCACACCACAGTGTTCAACATGCTGACTCTGTCACACAACAGGCTGGTCACACCACAGTGTTCAACATGCGGACTCTGTCACACAACAGGCAGGTCACACCACAGTGTTCAACGTGCTGACTCTGTTACACAACAGGCAGGTCACACCACAGTGTTCAACGTGCTGACTCTGTCACACCACAGGCTGGTCACACCACAGTGTTCAACATGCGGACTCTGTCACACAACAGGCAGGTCACACCACAGTGTTCAACGTGCTGACTCTGTCACACAACAGGCAGGTCACACCACAGTGTTCAACGTGCTGACTCTGTCACACCACAGGCTGGTCACACCACAGTGTTCAACGTGCTGACTCTGTCACACCACAGGCTGGTCACACCACAGTGTTCAACATGCTGACTCTGTCACACAACAGGCTGGTCACACCACAGTGTTCAACATGCTGACTCTGTTACACAACAGGCAGGTCACACCACAGTGTTCAACATGCTGACTCTGTCACACAACAGGCTGGTCACACCACAGTGTTCAACATGCTGACTCTGTTACACAACAGGCAGGTCACACCACAGTGTTCAACATGCCATTTCATCAGAAAAAAGCTTTTGTTTCTGAACCCAGCCTCAAGTCTGGAGGAGAGAGGGTCGGAGGGATGGAGGAGAGAGGGTCGGAGGGATGGAGGAGAGAGGGTCGGAGGGATGGAGGAGAGAGGGTCGGAGGGATGGAGGAGAGAGGGTCGGAGAGATGGAGGAGAGAGGGTCGGAGGGAGTACCCGGGAAAACAATTTTCCCATGAGCACGATACAAACGTTCCCTTCTGAAATCTACAAGCATCTACTGTACCTGTGTGTATTTAATCCATGTGAGAGGAGTCTATGTTCCGTTGGGGCACTAGAGGACCGGTTCTGTTCCATTGGGGCACTAGAGGACCAGTTCTGTTCCATTGGGGCACTAGAGGACCAGTTCTGTTCCGTTGGGGCACTAGAGTACCGGTTCTGTTCCATTGGGGCACTAGAGGACCAGTTCTGTTCCATTGGGGCACTAGAGGACCAGTTCTGTTCCGTTGGGGCACTAGAGGACCGGTTCTGTTCCGTTGGGGCACTAGAGGACCGGTTCTGTTCCGTTGAGGAACTAGAGGACCGGTTCTGTTCCGTTGGGGCACTAGAGGACTGGTTCTGTTCCGTTGGGGCACTAGAGGACCAGTTCTGTTCCGTTGGGGCACTAGAGGACCGGTTCTGTTCCGTTGGGGCACTAGAGGACCGGTTCTGTTCCGTTGGGGCACTAGAGGACCGGTTCTGTTCCGTTGGGGCACTAGAGGACCGGTTCTGTTCCGTTGGGGCACTAGAGGACCGGTTCTGTTCCGTTGGGTCACTAGAGGACCGGTTCTGTTCCGTTTGGGCACTAGAGGACCGGTTCTGTTCCGTTGGGGCACTAGAGGACCAGTTCTGTTCCGTTTGGGCACTAGAGGACCGGTTCTGTTCCGTTGGGGCACTAGAGGACCGGCGTTAGGAAATACTGCTCTAAAATTTAGACCAAGAAACTGCCTTTATACATAACAATCTCTTCACCCACGAGGAATCAAAATCGTGACGAGTTCAGGTCAGGTTAAGGCCTTGTGCACATTGTGAATATCACCCTAACCTTCAATTTTAGTGACCCCACACACTGCTCTCTCTACATTATGTGCCAAAACTCTAGAGAGTCTTTATTTGAGTCAGGCAGACCTGCTGTCACCAACTTCATCTGTTTTACCTTCCATATGCCGTATTGCCCTGGAGGTGATTGGCTAACACTGGTGATCTCAGATGCAGGATAGACAGGGATTGGCCAATGGCAGTGTCAATCATCCACAAGGAGCGTGTGCTCTGGGGTGAGATAAGGGAGGCCAATGTTTCCTGTCATGCTGTGAACACTGCTCTCGTCCAAGGCCTCCTTTCCTCCCTTCTCGTCTCTCCAGGGGACTGCTGTCTCTTTCTAGATTTCTTTCCTCCCTTCTCCTCTCTTTAGGGGACTTCTGTGTCTGTCTAGCTATCGTTCCTCCCTTCTCGTCTCTCCAGGGGACTTCTGTGTCTGTCTAGTTATCGTTCATCCCTTCTCGTCTCTCCAGGGGACTTCTGTGTCTGTCTAGCTATCGTTCCTCCCTTCTCGTCTCTCCAGGGGACTTCTTCGTCTGTCTAGCTATCTTTCCTCCCTTCTCGTCTCTCCAGGGGACTTCTGTGTCTGTCTAGCTATCGTTCCTCCCTTCTCGTCTCTCCAGGGGACTTCTGTGTCTGTCTAGCTATCGTTCCTCCCTTCTCGTCTCTCCAGGGGACTTCTGTGTCTGTCTAGCTATCGTTCCTCCCTTCTCGTCTCTCCAGGGGACTTCTGTGTCTGTCTAGCTATCGTTCCTCCCTTCTCGTCTCTCCAGGGGACTTCTGTGTCTGTCTAGCTATCTTTCCTCCCTTCTCGTCTCTCCAGTGGACTTCTTTGTCTGTCTAGCTATCTTTCCTCCCTTCTCGTCTCTCCAGGGGACTTCTGTGTCTGTCTAGCTATCGTTCCTCCCTTCTCGTCTCTCCATGGGACTTCTGTGTCTGTCTAGCTATCGTTCCTCCCTTCTCGTCTCTCCAGGGGACTTCTGTGTCTGTCTAGCTATCGTTCCTCCCTTCTCGTCTCTCCAGGGGACTACTGTGTCTGTCTAGCTATCTTTCCTCCCTTCTCGTCTCTCCAGGGGACTTTTGTGTCTGTCTAGCTATCTTTCCTCCCTTCTCGTCTCTCCAGGGGACTTCTGTGTCTGTCTAGCTATCTTTCCTCCCTTCTCGTCTCTCCAGGGGACTCTGTGTCTGCCTAGCTATCTTTCCTCTCCTCTTTCCTCTCCTCTTCTCTTTCCATCTTTCATTCCACTTCTCACATACCCTTTCACCCCTTTACGAATTCTATGTGTTCTGTGTCTTGTCTTTCAGAGTCCACCATCTTCTATATCTCTGATATCTCCTCTTTTGGCTCCCTGTGGCTGTTTCTCATCTAGGGACACCGGATTGTTCCTTTCCTCCCTAGATTGGAAAACAGAAGGTTCCTCTCTTCCCTAGATTGTGCTCGGTAGTTACTCTTCTCCCTAGATTGTACTCCGGGTAGTTAGTTAGTCTCTCTCACTATCTCTCTCTCTCTCTCTCTCTCTCTCTCTCTCTCTCATCACTTCCTTGCTATCTCCTTTTCTCCTTGTCTCTCTCTCTCTGTGTGACTCCCTCTCCCTCTTGCCCTCCCACTCTCTCCCTCTCGCTCTCCCTCCCTCTCGCCCTCTCTCTCTCTCCCTCTCGCCCTCCCTCCCTCTCCCTTCTCCTCCCTCCCTCTTCCTCTCGCCCTCCCTCTCGCCCTCCCTCTCGCCCTCCCTCTCCCCCCTCTCTCTCTCGCTCCTCCTCAGTCGCTCTCTACCTTTCTTTCTTTCTCCCTCCCTCTCCCTCTCGCCCTCCCTGTCTCTCCCTCTCGCTCCTCCTCCCTCCCTCTTCCTCTCGCCCTCCCTCCCTCTCCCTCTCGCTCCTCCTCCCTCCCTCTTCCTCTCGCCCTCCCTCTCGCCCTCCCTCTCGCCCTTCCTCTCCCCCTCCCTCCCTCTCTCTCTCGCTCCTCCTCAGTCTATCTACCTTTCTTTCTTTCTCCCTCCCCCTCCCCCTCCCCCTCTCTCCCTCTCGACTCCTCCTCAGTCTCTCTCTACCTTTCTTTCTTTCTCCCTCCCTCTCTCCCTCCATCTCTTCCTCTCCCAGGGGGAATAACCTCTTCTTTCCGGGAGGTAAATCTTCTGCAGCACCCTGCTGCCAGCAGTAGAAGTCGTGTCTGTTTTAACATATCAAAGGAGCTGCCTTGAGAATAAAACTCTCTCATTACCCCAATAACCTGCCGTGGTCTCAACACAGAGCAGGGGAGGAGACAGGGGCCAGTCAGTAAGGCTGAGACCTCCCCGGTAACTAAGGTAGAACCCTGGTTAGTGTTCCGGAATCTTTCTTCACTGATCATCATCCCTGCAACGTGTCGATAATCATCCATCATACACATTTCCTGTTAGTCTGTGACACGCGGAGTGAAGATTCCTGTGTTCCTCGACTCGGTGAAGCCCGAGATGTCGATTTGTGTTTTGATTTGAGGGCACATCTCATTTTCAACTCATGCAAATGGTAAGTTAGCAGCAGGAACCCTTTGCTTCAGATTCTAACCATCCTCATTCCCTCTCATCATTCTCTCTCCTTTCTCTCATCACTGCCTTGGCCCTCTGCTTGAACCCACACATCCAGACCTCATCCAGACTGTAGTTACCCACACATCCAGACCTCATCCAGACTGTAGTTACCAACACATCCAGACCTCATCCAGACTGTAGTTACCCACACATCCAGGCCTCATCCAGACTGTAGTTACTAACACATCCAGACCTCATCCAGACTGTAGTTACCCACACATCCAGACCTCATCCATACTGTAGTCACCAACACATCCAGACCTCATCCAGACTGTAGTTACTAACACATCCAGACCTCATCCAGACTGTAGTTACCCACACATCCAGACCTCATCCAGACTGTAGTTACTAACCCATCCAGACCTCATCCAGACTGTAGTTACCCACACATCCAGACCTCATCCATACTGTAGTCACCCACACATCCAGACCTCATCCATACGTAGTTACCTACACACCCAGACCTCATCCGTACTGTAGTTACCCACACATCCAGACCTCATCCAGACTGTAGTTACTAACACATCCAGACCTCATCCAGACTGTAGTTACCCACACATCCAGACCTCATCCAGACTGTAGTTACTAACACATCCAGACCTCATCCAGACTGTAGTTACCCACACATCCAGACCTCATCCATACTGTAGTCACCAACACATCCAGACCTCATCCATACTGTTGTTACCTACACATCCAGACCTTATCCATACTGTAGTCACCCACACATCCAGACCTCATCCATACTGTAGTTACCTACACACCCAGACCTCATCCGTACTGTAGTTACCCACACATCCAGACCTCATCCATACTGTAGTCACCAACACATCCAGACCTCATCTGTATTGTAGTCACCAACGCATCCAGACCTCATCCAGACTGTAGTTATCCACACATCCAGACCTCATCCAGACTGTAGTTACCCACACATCCAGACCTCATCCGTACTGTAGTTACCCACACATCCAGACCTCATCCATACTGTAGTTACCCACACATCCAGACCTCATCCATACTGTAGTTACCCACACATCCAGACCTCATCCATACTGTAGTCACCCAGACATCCAGACCTCATCCATACTGTAGTTACCCACACATCCATCCCCCAAGGCAGTGAAACTGCACCACCACAACATGAACAGAATACCAACAGACAGACGAACAGATGCCTGTCATCTCCACATGAGACCAGTTAAATAACACAGTTTGGACACACCTCTCCGATATTACAATCCTGCATCACGAGACTTATTGATTGGCCTGTAACAGCTAGAGAGAGAGAGAGAGAGAGAAAGAGATACACAGAGAGGGAAAGACAGAGACAGAGAGAGAGAGAGAGAGACAGAGAGAGAGAGAGAGAGAGAGACAGAGAGATGAGAGAGAGAGAGAGAGAGAGAGAGAGAGAGAGAGAGAGAGAGAGAGAGAGAGAGAGAGAGAGAGAGAGAGAGAGAGAGAGAGCCTTCCATATTATCCTGTAAGGGCTGATTCACCTTCCCATGTCCCTCTCACTCCTGTTCCTGTCCCTCTCACTCCTCTCCCTGTCCCTCTCACTGCTGTCCCTCTCACTCCTGTCCCTGTCCCTCTCACTTCCTCCTCTCATACTGTCCACTGTATCAATCCTGTGGTTTATATAATTATTAAAAGAGAGGGTCTCCTGTTCCTCTCATCACTTATTGAGAGAGAGAGAGAGAGAGAGAGAGAGAGAGAGGGAGCGAGGAGAGTGAATATGAAATGTAGAAATGACAGATAACACAAAGGCATCAATAAATGCACTGGGGAGGGTGAGACTGTTTATCATACAAATGAATGATCACGTTGCAGTGAGCTCTGAGGACGACAATCAATCATGCCAAAGCACAGAGCTAATATCCTTTCCTTACCAGTCAGCCAGTCAGTCAGTCAGTCAGTTAGCCAGTCAGCAAGCCAGCCAGTCAGTCAGTCAGTCAGTTAGCCAGTCAGTCACTCAGTCAGTCAGTCAGTCACTAACCCTTAAAAAGGAGGGAGATAGAGAGAGAGATATTTGGAACCAAGGACTGATCACCCCACTCCACAAAAGTGGAGACAAATTTGACCCCAATAACTACCGTGGAAAATGCGTCAACAGTAACCTTGGGAAAATCCTCTGCATTATCATCAACAGCAGACTCGTACACTTCCTCAATGAAAACAATGTACTGAGCATATGTCAAATTGGCTTTTTACCAAATTACCGTACAACAGACCATGTATTCACCCTGCACACCCTAATTGACAACCAAACATCCCAAAACAAGGGCAAAGTCTTCTCATGCTTTGTTGATTTCAAAAAAGCCTTCGACTTTGCTATACAAACTGATGGAAAGTGGTGGTGTTGGGGGTAAAACATACGACATTATAAAATCCATGTACACAAACAACAAGTGTGCGGTTAAAATTGGCAAAAAAAACACACATTTCTTCACACAGGGTCGTGGGGTTAGACAGGGATGCAGCTTAAGCCCCACCCTCTTCAACATATATATCAACGAATTGGCGCGGGCACTAGAAAAGTCTGCAGCAACCGGCCTCACCCTACTAGAATCCGAAGTCAAATGTCTGCTGTTTGCTGATGATCTGGTGCTTCTGTCACCAACCAAGGAGGGCCTACAGCAACACGTAGATCTTATGCACAGATTCTCTCTCTCTCCCCTCCGTCTCTCCTTTACTCTCTTCCTTCCTGGCTCTCTCTCCTCCATCTCTCCTTACTCTCTTCCTTCCTGTCTCTCTCTCTACTCAGCTCTCCTTTACTCTCTTCCTTCCTGTCTCTCTCTCCTCCGTCTCTCCTTTACTCTCTTCCTTCCTGTTTCTCTCTCCTCCATCTCTCCTTTACTCTCTTCCTTCCTGTCTCTCTCTCTCTACTCAGCTCTCCTTTACTCTCATCCTTCCTGTCTCTCTCTCTCCCCAGTCTCTCCTTTACTCTCATCCTTCCTGTCTCTCTCTCTCTACTCAGCTCTCCTTTACTCTCATCCTTCCTGTCTCTCTCTCTCCCCTCCATCTCTCCTTTACTCTCATCCTTCCTGTCTCTCTCTCTCTCTCCCCAGTCTCTACTTTACTCTCTTCCTTCCTGTCTCTCTCTCTCCCCCGTCTCTCCTTTACTCTCATCCTTCCTGTCTCTCTCTCTCCCCTCCATCTCTCCTTTACTCTCATCCTTCCTGTCTCTCTTTCTCTCCCCAGTCTCTACTTTACTCTCTTCCTTCCTGTCTCTCTCTCCCCTCCGTCTCTCCTTTACTCTCTTCCTTCCTGGCTCTCTCTCCTCCATCTCTCCTTTACTCTCTTCCTTCCTGTCTCTCTCTCTACTCAGCTCTCCTTTACTCTCTTCCTTCCTGTCTCTCTCTCCTCCGTCTCTCCTTTACTCTCTTCCTTCCTGTTTCTCTCTCCTCCATCTCTCCTTTACTCTCTTCCTTCCTGTCTCTCTCTCTCTACTCAGCTCTCCTTTACTCTCATCCTTCCTGTCTCTCTCTCTCCCCAGTCTCTCCTTTACTCTCATCCTTCCTGTCTCTCTCTCTCTACTCAGCTCTCCTTTACTCTCATCCTTCCTGTCTCTCTCTCTCCCCTCCATCTCTCCTTTACTCTCATCCTTCCTGTCTCTCTCTCTCTCCCCAGTCTCTACTTTACTCTCTTCCTTCCTGTCTCTCTCTCTCCCCCGTCTCTCCTTTACTCTCATCCTTCCTGTCTCTCTCTCTCTCCCCAGTCTCTCCTTTACTCTCATCCTTCCTGTCTCTCTCTCTCTACTCAGCTCTCCTTTACTCTCATCCTTAATGTCTCTCTCTCTCTACTCAGCTCTCCTTTACTCTCATCCTTCCTGTCTCTCTCTCTCTACTCAGCTCTCCTTTACTCTCATCCTTCCTGTCTCTCTCTCTCCCCCGTCTCTCCTTTACTCTCTTACTTCCTGCCTCTCTCTTCCTCTGCTAAAAAAACAGGGAGACAAGCTATAAGCATCAAACCCTGCAAGACAAGATGCAAATGGTTTATTTGTTGATATGTTTAGAGTTGTAATCTTGTGGGTTATAGAGCCCAGATGTTAGTTTACTGCAGCAGTGAGGTACAGGCTGTTACTGCAACAACTCTCTCTCTCTGTCTCTCTGTCTCTCTCTCTCTCTGTCTCTCTGTCTCTCTCTCTCTCTCTCTCTCTGTCTCTCTCTCTCTCTCTCTGTCTCTCTCTGTCTCTCTCTGTCTCTCTCTCTCTCTCTGTCTCTCTCTCTCTCTCTCTCTCTCTCTCTGTCTCTCTCTCTCTCTCCTTCACCCACTCTCTCCCTCTCTCTCTTTCTCTCTCTCTATGACAGACAGCTGGATCTACAGTGCCATCTGGTGGTCACAGAGGAACAGACAGTAAACAGAGAGAGAGAGAGAGAGAGAGAGAGAGAGAGAGAGAGATGCTTCTTGAATTCTTGACCTACTTAGTTGCTTCTCTCTCTCTCTCTGTCTGTCTCTCTCTCTCTCTTGCTAATCTCAACCAATCAATGAGCTGGGAGCAGCGCTAATGCAAATAGATCTCTCCCCAACTGGATATATTTTCTCATAAGGAGGAGAGACAGAAAGGTGCAGAGAGAGAAAGGTAAAATGGAGAGAGCTGGAGAGAGGGTAAAAAGAGAAGGAGAGGGAGAGAAAGACAGAGAAAGAAAGACTGAGAGAGAAAGATCAGTCATCACTATAACCCAATAGAGCCACCACAGCACTGATCAGTCACCACTATAACCCAATAGAGCCACCACAGCACTGATCAGTCACCGCTATAACCCAATAGAGCCACCACAGCACTGATCAGTCCCCGCTATAACCCAATAGAGCCACCACAGCACTGATCAGTCACCACTACCCAATAGATCCACCACAGCACTGATCAGTCATCCACTATAACCCAATAGAGCCACCACAGCACTGATCAGTCACCACTATAACCCAATAGAGCCACCACAGCACTGAACAGTCACCGCTATAACCCAATAGAGCCACCACAGCACTGATCAGTCCCCGCTATAACCCAATAGAGCCACCACAGCACTGATCAGTCACCACTACCCAATAGAGCCACCACAGCACTGATCAGTCACCACTATAACCCAATAGAGCCACCACAGCACTGATCAGTCACCACTACCCAATAGAGCCACCACAGCACTGATCAGTCACCACTATAACCCAATAGAGCCACCACAGCACTGATCAGTCATCCACTATAACCCAATAGAGCCACCACAGCACTGATCAGTCACCACTATATCCCAATAGAGCCACCACAGCACTAATCAGTCACCACTATATGCCAATAGAGCCACCACAGCACTAATCAGTCACCACTATATGCCAATAGAGCCACCACAGCACTAATCAGTCACCACTATATGCCAATAGAGCCACCACAGCACTAATCAGTCACCACTATATGCCAATAGAGCCACCACAGCACTAATCAGTCACCACTATATGCCAATAGAGCCACCACAGCACTGATCAGTCACCACTATAACCCAATAGAGCCACCACAGCACTAATCAGTCACCACTATATGCCAATAGAGCCACCACAGCACTAATCAGTCACCACTATAACCCAATAGAGCCACCACAGCACTGATCAGTCACCACTATAACCCAATAGAGCCACCACAGCACTAATCAGTCACCACTATAACCCAATAGAGCCACCACAGCACTGATCAGTCACCACTATATGCCAATAGAGCCACCACAGCACTGATCAGTCACCACTATAACCCAATAGAGCCACCACAGCACTGATCAGTCATCACTATAACCCAATAGAGCCACCACAACACTAATCAGTCACCACTATAACCCAATAGAGCCACCACAGCACTGATCAGTCACCACTATATGCCAATAGAGCCACCACAGCACTGATCAGTCACCACTATATGCCAATAGAGCCACCACAGCACTAATCAGTCACCACTATATGCCAATAGAGCCACCACAGCACTAATCAGTCACCACTATATGCCAATAGAGCCACCACAGCACTAATCAGTCACCACTATATGCCAATAGAGCCACCACAGCACTGATCATCATCATCAACATCAGATCTGTGGACGTGTCATAATACCCATAAAACCTGGATGTCAAACAGGGATATGGTTCAAATCATTTCCCCACCATTTCATTTTCTTTGATTGGGATTTGAGCAACACTTAAAGTGTTGCGTGTAGGTTTACCCAGGCGTGAGGTTTTGGGAACTGTAAAATCTCTCTCAGACAAGGGGACATCGATCAATACATTCGTCTCCGTTTACTCTCAGATTCGAAAATGCTAATTACCATCAAAGTAGACATCTTGCTAAACTACAACTCTAGCTGACACCTTTGCTAACAGGTATTGTGTCCATTTAAAATGTGTCCAAGACAGCTCACATAAATTGTAAATGTAAGTACATTTAACAAATGTATTCATTACAAAATGTTGCTAGCATTGGATGTTTAATCCAGAGATGATTAGCTTTGTCTCTATTGTTCAGTCTTATACAGATCACCATGGTATTTGTAGTTCTGTATGATGGCCACATTAGCAGCTAATTAGCATTTAATTGTACAGGTAAATATATTGATAAAAGTCACCTTGTCTGAGAGAGATTTTTCACAGTTATGAAAACGTCACGCCAGGGTAAGCACTAAACACAGCCATTATTTTAGGTGTTTCTATGTGAAGAAAACAACTGGAACCATTTCCATGTTTTGACTGCTAGGTTTTCTGGGTATTCCATTGTATGGCTCCATAGGAGCCATTCATCTTTTTATTTTAGCTTTATTCAACCTGGAAAGTTCGTTAATAAGAACAAATTCTTATTTACAATGACAGCCTACACCGGCCAAACCCTCACCTAACCCGGACGACACTGGGACAATTGTGCTCCGCCTGTGGGAATCCCAATCACGGCCGGATGTGATACAGCCTAGAAACAAACCAGGGACTGTAGTGACGCCTCTTCCCCTGAGATGCAGTGCCTTTGTGGGAGCTTTGTGGGGCATTGGAATTCCTCCCTGGTCTTTATTGGTGAATACGTGTTTGAAATTCCCTGCTCGACTGAGGGACCTTACAGATAATTGTATGTGTGGGGTACAGAGATGAGGTTATTCAAAAATCATGGTAAACACTATTGTGGTTGCACACTTATTATGGAAGTTGTTAAGCAAATGTTTTACTTTAGAATTTATTTAGGCTTGCCACAACTAAGGGGTTGAAACTTATTGACTTACGACTTTTCAGATTTTCATTTTAAATGTCTTTGTAAAAAAATATTTGAAAGCATTATTCCACTTTGACATCATGGGGAATTGGGCCAATGATATGACATCATCATGGGGAATTGGGCCAATGATACGACATCATCATGGGGAATTGGGCCAATGATATGACATCATCATGGGGAATTGGGCCAATGATATGACATCATCATGGGGAATTGGGCCAATGATACGACATCATCATGGGGAATTGGGCCAATGATACGACATCATCATGGGGAATTGGGCCAATGAAACGACATCATCATGGGGAATTCGGCCAATGATACGACATCATCATGGGGAATTGGGCCAATGATAAGACATCATCATGGGGAATTGGGCCAATGATACGACATCATCATGGGGAATTGGGCCAATGATACGACATCACCATGGGGAATTGGGCCAATGATACGACATCATCATGGGGAATTGGGCCAATGATACGACATCATCATGGGGAATTGGGCCAATGATACGACATCATCATGGGGAATTGGGCCAATGATACGACATCATCATGGGGAATTGGGCCAATGATACGACATCATCATGGGGAATTGGGCCAATGATACGACATCATCATGGGGAATTGGGCCAATGATACGACATCATCATGGGGAATTGGGCCAATGATACGACATCATCATGGGGAATTGGGCCAATGATACGACATCATCATGGGGAATTGGGCCAATGATACGACATCATCATGGGGAATTGGGCCAATGATACGACATCACCATGGGGAATTGGGCCAATGATACGACATCATCATGGGGAATTGGGCCAATGATACGACATCACCATGGGGAATTGGGCCAATGATACGACATCATCATGGGGAATTGGGCCAATGATACGACATCATCATGGGGAATTGGGCCAATGATACGACATCATCATGGGGAATTGGGCCAATGATACGACATCATCATGGGGAATTGGGCCAATGATACGACATCATCATGGGGAATTGGGCCAATGATACGACATCACCATGGGGAATTGGGCCAATGATACGACATCATCATGGGGAATTGGGCCAATGATACGACATCACCATGGGGAATTGGGCCAATGATATGACATCATCATGGGGAATTGGGCCAATGATACGACATCATCATGGGGAATTGGGCTAGAATTGGGCTAGTGGGGAATTGGGCTAGTGATACAACGTCATTATGGGGTATTTTGTAGGTCACTGACACAAAATCTCAATTTAATTCATTTTAAATTCAGGCTGTAACAACAAACAAAAAAAAATTGAATCCCTTCTGTTTGACACAACCAATTCAGGATGGACAATCTGTACGATTGGTTCCTGCCAGTGATCGACAGATGACCGGGTTCAAATCCAAGCAACTTCAACTTCTCCTGAGGGAATCCATCTTGTTGACCTCAATGCACCAACCCTTTACACCAAGCAATGACCGGGAACAGAATGACAGAAGACAAAAAATACATTACAATAATAAATAAAAACTTCAGCGAATGATGGACCTCCCCCTGATCTAGAACTTTGAGAGGGGTCAAGGGAACGGCGAATATGTCGGTGTGGAGCTGGCGAGGGCGGTGGTTGATAGAGGGCCCACGGCACTCTGACTACTTATTTCTGGCGGGTTTATCTGTCACCCATGTTGATTCCATTAGCGGCCGGGCTGACAGGGAGCTGCTGGGACTACTGTACCCCTAGGAACTATCTGTCTCACGTTAGAGAGAGAGAGAAGGAGAGAGGGAGACAGCTAAGGAAAGACAGAGAGAAAGAGAGAGAGAGAGGGGGAGAATAAAGAGAGAGAGGGAGAATAAAGAGAGAGAGAGAGAGAGAGAGAAAGAGAGAGATAGAATAAAGAAAGAGAGAGAGAGACAGAGAGAGAAAGAGCGAGATATAATAAAGAGAGAGAGAGAGAGAGAGAGAGAGAGTGAAAGTGAGAGAGAAATACAGAGAGAGGATATCAACAAATTGAAGTTACTGACATTTCCTAATATAATTCACCTGTCCAATCACCTCACTCATTTTTATTTATTTATTTTATTTATTTTACCTTTATTTAACCAGGTAGGCAAGTTGAGAACAAGTTCTCATTTACAATTGCGACCTGGCCAAGATAAAGCAAAGCAGAGTGTGTTGTTGTATGTTCTCTCTCTATGTGACAGAGGGGAATGATGGAAACAGAGGGGAACGATGGGAACAGAGGGGAAAATGGGAACAGAGGGGAATGATGGGAACAGAGGGGAACATGGGAACAGAGGGGAACATGGGAACAGAGGGGAACATGGGAACAGAGGGGAATGATGGGAACAGAGGGGAACATGGGAACAGAGGGGAATGATGGGAACAGAGGGGAACAGATGGGAACAGAGGGGAACATGGGAACAGAGGGGAACAGAGGGGAACATGGGAACAGAGGGGAACATGGGAACAGAGGGGAACATGGGAACAGAGGGGAACAGAGGGGAACATGGGAACAGAGTGGAACATGGGAACAGAGGGGAACAGAGGGGAACATGGGAACAGAGGGGAACATGGGAACAGAGGGGAACATGGGAACAGAGGGGAACATGGGAACAGAGGGGAACAGAGGAAAACAGAGGGGAACAGAGGGGAACATGGGAACAGAGGGGAACATGGGAACAGAGGGGAACATGGGAACAGAGGGGAACATGGGAACAGAGGGGAACATGGGAACAGAGGGGAACAGAGGGGAACATGGGAACAGAGGGGAACATGGGAACAGAGGGGAACATGGGAACAGAGGGGAACAGAGGAAAACAGAGGGGAACAGAGGGGAACATGGGAACAGAGGGGAACATGGGAACAGAGGGGAACATGGGAACAGAGGGGAACATGGGAACAGAGGGGAACATGGGAACAGAGGGGAACAGAGGGGAACATGGGAACAGAGGGGAACATGGGAACAGAGGGGAACATGGGAACAGAGGGGAACATGGGAACAGAGGGGAACATGGGAACATGGGAACAGAGGGGAACATGGGAACAGAGGGGAACATGGGAACAGAGGGGAACATGGGAACAGAGGGGAACAGAGGGGAACATGGGAACAGAGGATAGCACGGGAACAGAGGGGAACGATGGTCTGCATCGTCGACCTGAAGCCTCCAGGACCAGAACACCAGCTGTGGACCAGCTGCTCACACCTCTGCTGCTTGCTTCCTCCTCTTCATCTCTCACTTCCCCCAGGGATGAACAGGTGACCTCTCCTGAGAGCCTGTTTTTACACCCTTCACTTCCTCCCCCTTCATCCCCATATCTCCACCTCTATGGTTCCCGGACCCCATCCTAATTGGGAGAAGTGAGCCAGTCACGAAGAAGGATGGCAAGGACATCTGTCCTCTGAGCCTGGGGCACAAACTAAAAACAAAACACAGAAAGGATGGAAGACAAGAAGAAATACAAAGAAAGTCCAAGAAAAAACTATGTTAGAGAGTCTCTCCACTCTCCTCTCCTCCCATCTTCCCACCTGTCCATAGATTTTGTAACTGATCTCCCCCTTTCTGGTGATTTCACCACTACTATGGTAGTTGTTGCCTTTTCTTCCCTCTCTCTGGGTCTGCCTACCTCTCTCTGGGTCTGGCTACCTCTCTCTGGGTCTGTCTACCTCTCTCTGGGTCTGCCTACCTATTTCTGGGTCTGCCTACCTCTCTCTGGGTCTGCCTACCTCTCTCTGGTCTGCCTACCTCTCTCTGGGTCTGCCTACCTCTCTCTGGGTCTGCCTACCTCACTCTGAATCTGCCTACCTCACTCTGAATCTGCCTACCTCTCTCTGAATCTCCTTACCTCTCTCTGGGTCTGCCTACCTCTCTCTGGGTCTGCCTACCTCTCTCTGGGTCTGCCTACCTCTCTCTGGGTCTGCCTACCTCTCTCTGGGTCTGCCTACCTCTCTATGGGTCTGCCTACCTCTCTCTGAGTCTGCCTACCGCTCATTACACACACCTGGCCATCATCATTACCCACACACACCTGTTCATCATCATTACACACACCTGGCCATCATCATTACACCTGTTCAATATTTTCTCTTTGATTACTTCCCCTTTGTTTGTTCTGTTGTATGGGATTCATTATTAAACTCACGTTCTGCACCTGCTTCCTGACTTCCTGCGTATACATGACACTATATCCTTAAACAAATCGTTATAAAACTATAGTCTATATTCAAAATTTTTTTTTTATAGAACTACACTTAAACAAATCATTATAAATCTACAATCTATACCCTTAATCAAATCATTATAAAACTATAGTCTATACCCATAAACATATAATTATGAAACTAAAGTCTATACCAATTAACAAATTATTTTTAACCTCTTGGTGCACCTATCGCTTTAGCAGGATAATTGTCATCAACATACTCTGAATTGCAGAGCGCCACATTCAAATTACATTACAAAAAATATTTCATTTTCATGAAATCACGAGTGCGATATAGCAAAACACAGTTTAGCTTGTTGTTAATCCACCTGGCGTGTCAGATTTCAATAAAGCATTTCGGCGAAAGCATAACAAGCGTTTATGTAAGAACATCACTCAGTAGACAAAATATTACAAACACTAGCAGCCAAGTAGATTGGTCACGAAAGTCAGAAATAAATAAATTAAATCGCTTACCTTTGATGATCTTCGGATGTTTGCACTCACAAGACTCCCAGTTACACAGTAAATGTTCCTTTTGTTCCATAAAGATTATATTTATATCCAAAACACCTCCATTTGTTTGGCGCGTTATGTTCAGAAATCCACAGGCTCGAGCAGTCACGACATCGCAGACTAAAATTTTCATGAAGAACAAAGGAAATCCTCCCACCTCACAGAACTTGAGGTACGAACAAATATCATGTTCCGGAGAAAGTATAAAAGATCGGTGAAGAATCCAGCTATGAACTGGTCCGTTTGTTACAACTTGGGGAAGCTCATGGGAGACGGTGTGGCCACATTACCATAACGCTGTATATATAATAGCCTCAGATATGAGGTTTACATCTAATTGTTGTATAAGATGAATGAGTGAGTATGATGCTGTTTGTATAATTGTGTAATATGATTGTGGACTGTTTAATGAAGAAAAATACAATTCCCTTTTGATTTGAACTAAAGCAGAGGACCACCCCTGAACCCAGTTAGGGTCAGACATCCTGGGACAGACCCTTTTCTGCCTTCCTAATAAAACCCCCACTCGGGTTTTCGATCAGCAGACAGAGCTTACCTCAATTACAAGATGGCTAAAGGTTGCAGACCATGTTTTTCTCCATTAGGAGGACAAAGGTTGTAGACCATTGCTGAATCTTTTAACCATACCACGTGGTTAAACTCTTAGACTATTGATACCGACAGAATGAGAACAAGTCTTTGATATTAATTACTAGTCTGCAGCTGGGAATTCGGTATCATTGAACGCGAAGAACGACAATGGTTAAAAGATTCAGCAATGTTCTACAACCTCCTAATGGAGAAAAACATGGTCTGCAACCTTTAGTCATCTCGTAATTGAGGTAAGCTCTGTCTGCTGATCGAAAACCCGAGTGGTGGTTTTATTAGGAAGGCAGAAAAGGCCTGTCCCAGGACGCCTGACTGGGCTCAGGGGCCTTCCACTGATTTAGGAAAGCATGATACCATCATAAAAGCAGAATGGATACACCCATTTTACAGAGTTTATAAAATAACAAGTGACGAAATTCACACCAGACCAGTAGGCGACAAGTAAATTCATAAAATCGAGTAAACTTGACAGAGAACCACCAGGTGGTACTCTGAAAGATCCAAAACTAACAAACACTTTGTCTGAAAGAACCATTCTAACAAACCCTTCCTCTGAAAGATCCAAAACTAACAAACCCTTCCTCTGAAAGATCCATTCTAACAAATACTTCCCCTGGAAGAACCATTCAAACAAACACTTCCTCTGAAAGATCCAAAACTAACAAACCCTTCCTCTGAAAGATCCATTCTAACAAACACTTCCTCTGAAATATCCATTCTAACAAACACTTCCTCTGGAAGATCCATTCTAACAAACACTTCATCTGAAAGATCCATTCTAACAAATACTTCCCCTGGAAGAACCATTCAAACAAACACTTCCTCTGGAAGATCCATTCTAACAAACACTTCCTCTGGAAGATCCATCCTAACAAACACTTAATCTGAAAGATCCATTCTAACAAACACTTCCCCTGGAATAACCATTCAAACAAACACTTCCTCTGAAATATCCATTCTAACAAACACTTCCTCTGGAAGATTTGTTCTAACAGACACCAACAGTTTAAGAAGCTACACAAGGTGACTTCTGGGGAACCAGAGACTTCTGCTGATCTCCACAGACCGATCAAGTGATTTCAACAGAGCGAGATAACAAAGGCAGACAATCGTAAATATGTACATTGCATTTCTAGATCCAACTGAGCAGATGTTGGGGTATAAAAAGTATTGTACTTCCGGCGCCGACGGAGATGGCCGCTTCGCGTTCCTAGGAAACTATGCAGTTTTTTTTTTTTTTTTACGTGTTATTTCTTACATTAGTACCCCAGGTCATCTTAGGTTTCATTACATACAGTCGAGAAGAACTACTGAACATAAGAGCAGCGTCAACTCACCATCAGTACGACCAAGAATATGACTTTCGCGAAGCGGATCCTGTGTTCTGCCTTTCACCCAGGACAACGGAATGGATCCCAGCCGGCGACCCAAAAAACGACTTCGTAAAAGGGGGAAACGGAGCGGTCTTCTGGTCAGACTCCGGAGACGGGCACATTGTGCACCACTCTCTAGCATTCTTCTCGCCAATGTCCAGTCTCTTGACAACAAGGTTGATGAAATCCGAGCAAGGGTAGCATTCCAGAGGGACATCAGAGACTGTAACGTTCTTTGCTTCACGGAAACATGGCTCACTGGAGAGACGCTATCGGAATCGGTGCAGCCAGCTGGTTTCTCCACGCATCACACAGACAGAAACAAACATCTTTCTGGTAAGAAGAGGGGCGGGGGCGTATGCTTCATGGTTAACGTGACGTGGTGTGGCCACAACAACATACAGGTACTCAAGTCCTTCTGTTCACCTGATTTAGAATTCCTCACAATCAAATGTCGACCGCATTATCTACCAAGGGAATTCTCTTCGATTATAATCACAGCCGTAATAAAATAACTATGTGAGAATGCTGTTCATCGACTACAGCTTGGCATTTAACACCATAGTTCCCTGCAAGCTCGTCATCAAGCTCGAGACCCTGGGTCTCGACCCCGCCCTGTGCAACTGGGTACTGGACTTCCTGACGGGCCGCCCCCAGGTGTTGAGGGTAGGTAACAACATTTCCACCCCGCTGATCCTCAACACTGGGGCCCCACAAGGTTGCGTTCTGAGCCCTCTCCTGTACTCCCTGTTCACCCACGACTGCGTGGCCACGCACACCTCCAACTCAATCATCAAGTTTGCGGACGACACAACAGTGGTAGGCTTGATTACCAACAACAACGAGATGGCCTACAGGGAGGAGGTGAGGGCCCTCGGAGTGTGGTGTCAGGAAAATAACCTCACACTCAACGTCAACAAAACTAAGGAGATGATTTTGGACTTCAGGAAACAGAAGAGGGAACACCCCCCTATCCACATTGATGGAACAGTAGTGGAGAGGGTAGTAAGTTTTAAGTTCCTCGGCGTACACATCACAGACAAACTGAATTCGTCCACCCACACAGACAGCATCGTGAAGAAGGCGCAGCAGCGCCTCTTCAACCTCAGGAGGCTGAAGAAATTCGGCTTGTCACCAAAAGCACTCACAAACTTCTACAGATGCACAATCGAGAGCATCCTGTCGGGCTGTATCACCACCTGGTACGGCAACTGCTCCGCCCACAACCGTAAGGCTCTCCAGAGGGTAGTGAGGTCTGCACAACGCATCACCGGGGGCAAACTACCTGCCCTCCAGGACACCTACACCACCCGATGTCACAGGAAGGCCATAAAGATCATCAAGGACAACAACCACCCGAGCCACTGCCTGTTCACCCCGCTATCATCCAGAAGGCGAGGTCAGTGCAGGTGCATCAAAGCTGGGGCCGAGAGACTGAAAAACAGCTTCTATCTCAAGGCCATCAGACTGTTAAACAGCCACCACTAAAATTGAGTGGCTGCTGCCAACACACTGACTCAACTCCAGCCACTTTAATAATGGGAATTGATGGGAAATTATGTAAAATATATCACTAGCCACTTTAAACAATGCTACCTAATATAATGTTTACATACCCTACATTATTCATCTCATATGTATATGTATATACTGTACTCTATACCATCTACTGCATCTTTATGTAATACATGTATCACTAGCCACTAACTATGCCACTTTGTTTACATACTCATCTCATATGTATATACTGCACTCAATACCATCTACTGTATCTTGCCTATGCCGCTCTGTACCATCACTCACTCATATATCTTTATGTACATACTTTATCCCCTTACACTTGTGTCTATAAGCTAGTAGTTTTGGAATTGTTAGCTAGATTACTTGTTGGTTATTACTGCATTGTCGGAACTAGAAGCACAAGCATTTCGCTACACTCGCATTCACATCTGCTAACCATGTGTATGTGACAAATACAATTTGATTTGATTTGATTTGAAATATCCATATTCACGATGAGCTTATTATTCAACTGTATGTACGATAGCTGAAATAATTTGTCTCTTCTTCTCCCACTCTTCCTTACATGACCCTTTTCATTGTGTAACAAGCCGTCATATCAGATTACTCCACTAGGAACTTTTCATTGTGACAGACAAACAGACAGACAGACAGACAGACGTATAAGCAGACAGACAGACAGACAGACAGACAGACAGACGTATAAGCAGACAGACAGACAGACAGACAGACGTATAAGCAGACAAACAGACAGACAGACAGACAGACAGACAGACAGACAGACAGACAGACAGACAGACAGACAGACAGACAGACAGACAGACAGACAGACAGACAGACAGACAGACAGACAGACAGACAGACAGACAGACAGACAGACAGACAGACAGATGTATAAGCAGACAGACAGACCAAGAGAAAGGACAGTGACAGCAGATTAGATGGACAAACACAACAGGGCAGCAACAGAGGCCCCATTATAGTGGTGAGTTGTAACTGCAGAGGAACAGTTATAGTGGTGAGTTGTATCTCCAGAGGAACAGTTATAGTGGTGAGTTGTATCTCCAGAGGAACAGTTATAGTGGTGAGTTGTATCTCCAGAGGAACAGTTATAGTGGTGAGTTGTATCTCCAGAGGAACAGTTATAGTGGTGAGTTGTATCTCCAGAGGAACAGTTATAGTGGTGAGTTGTATCTCCAGAGGAACAGTTATAGTGGTGAGTTGTATCTCCAGACAGAGGAACAGTTATAGTGGTGAGTTGTATCTCCAGAGGAACAGTTATAGTGGTGAGTTGTGTCTCCAGACAGAGGAACAGTTATAGTGGTGAGTAGTATCTCCAGAGGAACAGTTATAGTGGTGAGTTGTATCTCCAGACAGAGGAACAGTTGTAGTGGTGAGTTGAATCTCCAGACAGAGGAACAGTTATAGTGGTGAGTTGTATCTCCAGAGGAACAGTTGTAGTGGTGCGTTGTATCTCCAGAGGAACAGTTATAGTGGTGAGTTGTATCTCCAGACAGAGAAACAGAAATAGTGGTGAGTTGTATCTCCAGAGGAACAGTTATAGTGGTGAGTTGTATCTCCAGACAGAGGAACAGTTATAGTGGTGAGTTGTATCTCCAGACAGAGGAACAGTTATAGTGGTGAGTTGTATCTCCAGACAGATGAACAGTTATCGGGGTGAGTTGTATCTCCAGAGGAACAGTTATAGTGGTGAGTTGTATCTCCAGAGGAACAGTTATAGTGGTGAGTTGTATCTCCAGACGAATAGTTATAGTGGTGAGTTGTATCTCCAGAGGAACAGTTATCGTGGTGAGTTGTATCTCCAGAGGAACAGTTATAGTGGTGAGTTGTATCTCCAGAGGAACAGTTATAGTGGTGAGTTGTATCTCCAGAGGAACAGTTATAGTGGTGAGTTGTATCTCCAGACAGAGGAACAGTTATAGTGGTGAGTAGTATCTCCAGAGGAACAGTTATAGTGGTGAGTTGTATCTCCAGAGGAACAGGTATAGTGGTGAGTTGTATCTCCAGAGGAACAGTTATAGTGGTGCGTTGTATCTCCAGAGGAACAGTTATAGTGGTGAGTTGTATCTCCAGACAGAGGAACAGTTATAGTGGTGAGTTGTATCTCCAGAGGAAGAGTTATAGTGGTGAGTTGTATCTCCAGACAGAGGAACAGTTATAGTGGTGAGTTGTGTCTCCAGACAGAGGAACAGTTATAGTGGTGAGTTGTATCTCCAGACAGATGAACAGTTATCGTGGTGAGTTGTATCTCCAGAGGAACAGTTATAGTGGTGAGTTGTATCTCCAGACAGAGGAACAGTTATAGTGGTGAGTTGTATCTCCAGAGGAACAGTTATAGTTGTGAGTTGTATCTCCAGAGGAACAGTTATAGTAGTGAGTTGAATCTCCAGACAGAGGAACAGTTATAGTGGTGAGTTGTATCTCCAGAGGAACAGTTATAGTGGTGAGTTGTATCTCCAGAGGAACAGTTATAGTGGTGAGTTGTATCTCCAGACAGAGGGACAGTTATAGTGGTGAGTTGTATCTCCAGAGGAACAGTTATAGTAGTGAGTTGTATCTCCAGAGGAACAGTTATAGTGGTGAGTTGTATCTCCAGAGGAACAGTTATAGTGGTGAGTTGTATCTCCAGACAGAGGAACAGTTATAGTGGTGAGTTGTATCTCCAGACAGAGGAACAGTTATAGTGGTGAGTTGTATCTCCAGAGGAACAGTTATAGTGGTGAGTTGTATCTCCAGACAGAGGGACAGTTATAGTGGTGATTTGTATCTCCAGAGGAACAGTTATAGTAGTGAGTTGTATCTCCAGAGGAACAGTTATAGTGGTGAGTTGTATCTCCAGAGGAACAGTTATAGTAGTGAGTTGTATCTCCAGAGGAACAGTTATAGTGGTGAGTTGTATCTCCAGAGGAACAGTTATAGTGGTGAGTTGTATCTCCAGACAGAGGAACAGTTATAGTGGTGAGTTGTATCTCCAGAGGTACAGTTATAGTGGTGAGTTGTATCTCCAGAGGAACAGTTATAGTGGTGAGTTGTATCTCCAGAGGAACAGTTATAGTGGTGAGTTGTATCTCCAGACAGAGGGACAGTTATAGTGGTGAGTTGTATCTCCAGAGGAACAGTTATAGTAGTGAGTTGAATCTCCAGACAGAGGAACAGTTATAGTGGTGAGTTGTATCTCCAGAGGAACAGTTATAGTGGTGAGTTGTATCTCCAGAGGAACAGTTATAGTGGTGAGTTGTATCTCCAGACAGAGGGACAGTTATAGTGGTGAGTTGTATCTCCAGAGGAACAGTTATAGTAGTGAGTTGTATCTCCAGAGGAACAGTTATAGTGGTGAGTTGTATCTCCAGAGGAACAGTTATAGTGGTGAGTTGTATCTCCAGACAGAGGAACAGTTATAGTGGTGAGTTGTATCTCCAGACAGAGGAACAGTTATAGTGGTGAGTTGTATCTCCAGAGGAACAGTTATAGTGGTGAGTTGTATCTCCAGACAGAGGGACAGTTATAGTGGTGATTTGTATCTCCAGAGGAACAGTTATAGTAGTGAGTTGTATCTCCAGAGGAACAGTTATAGTGGTGAGTTGTATCTCCAGAGGAACAGTTATAGTAGTGAGTTGTATCTCCAGAGGAACAGTTATAGTGGTGAGTTGTATCTCCAGAGGAACAGTTATAGTGGTGAGTTGTATCTCCAGACAGAGGAACAGTTATAGTGGTGAGTTGTATCTCCAGAGGTACAGTTATAGTGGTGAGTTGTATCTCCAGAGGAACAGTTATAGTGGTGAGTTGTATCTCCAGAGGAACAGTTATAGTGGTGAGTTGTATCTCCAGACAGAGGGACAGTTATAGTGGTGAGTTGTATCTCCAGAGGAACAGTTATAGTGGTGAGTTGTATCTCCAGAGGAACAGTTATAGTGGTGAGTTGTATCTCCAGAGGAACAGTTATAGTGGTGAGTTGTATCTCCAGACAGAGGAACAGTTATAGTGGTGAGTTGTATCTCCAGACAGAGGAACAGTTATAGTGGTGAGTTGTATCTCCAGAGGAACAGTTATAGTGGTGAGTTGTAGCTCCAGAGGAACAGTTATAGTGGTGAGTTGTATCTCCAGAGGAACAGTTATAGTGGTGAGTTGTATCTTCAGACAGAGGAACAGTTATAGTGGTGAGTTGTATCTCCAGAGAAACAGTTATAGTGGTGAGTTGTATCTCCAGAGGAACAGTTATAGTG
This sequence comes from Oncorhynchus kisutch, assembly GCF_002021735.2. NCBI lineage: Eukaryota > Metazoa > Chordata > Actinopteri > Salmoniformes > Salmonidae > Oncorhynchus > Oncorhynchus kisutch. The sequence goes on along the minus strand of NC_034190.2, from coordinate 2,272,826 downwards.
GTGAGTTGTATCTCCAGAGGAACAGTTATAGTGGTGAGTTGTATCTCCAGACAGAGGAAACAGTTATAGTGGTGAGTTGAATCTCCAGACAGAGGGACAGTTATAGTGGTGAGTTGTATCTCCAGACAGAGGAACAGTTATAGTGGTGAGTTGTATCTCCAGAGGAACAGTTATAGTAGTGAGTTGTATCTCCAGAGGAACAGTTATAGTGGTGAGTTGTATCTCCAGAGGAACAGTTATAGTGGTGAGTTGTATCTCCAGAGGAACAGTTATAGTGGTGAGTTGTATCTCCAGAGGAACAGTTATAGTGGTGAGTTGTATCTCCAGAGGAACAGTTATAGTGGTGAGTTCTATCTCCAGACAGAGAATGACTTGGCGATGGACATTGATGTTGGCTGCTGTCTACAGTTCTTGTCCCAGTCTGTTCCTGCACTAGGTATTTTGGGACCTGCTGCGCTATGAATTTTTCATTCTCCTCTCTTCTGTCCTCTCTTCTTTTTCTCTCTTCTCTCTCCCACTGACACAAATTGTCTCCTGCTCAGTCAAGCTGGGAGAATATTCTCCTGCTCAGCCTGGTGCCAGTAGACAGAGAACATAAAGACAGAGAAAAGAGCTTCCAGACAAGCCTGCCTGGTTTTCTCCATGTTCTTTCCTGTCCCGTCTCTGCTCGGAGTTCGGAGGTCCCAGGGGCTCGACAGGTGAGAGGGGCCCAGGGGCTCGTCGGGTGAGGAGGTCCCAGGGGCTCGGCAGGTGAGAGGGGCCCAGGGGCTCGTCGGGTGAGGAGGTCCCAGGGGCTCGGCAGGTGAGAGGGGCCCAGGGGCTCGTCTGGTGAGGAGGTTCCAGGGCCTCGGCAGGTGAGAGGGGCCCAGGGGCTCGGCAGGTGAGGACGTCCCAGGGGCTCGGCAGGTGAGGAGGTCCCAGGGGCTCGGCAGGTGAGGAGGTCCCAGGGGCTCGGCAGGTGAGGAGGTCCCAGGGCTCGGCAGGTGAGGAGGTCCAGGGGCTCCGCGGGTGAGAGGGGCCCAGGGGCTCGGCAGGTGAGAGGGGCCCAGGGGCTCGGCAGGTGAGGAGGTCCCAGGGGCTCGGCAGGTGAGGAGGTCCCAGGGGCTCCGCGGGTGAGAGGGGCCCAGGGGCTCGGCAGGTGAGAGGGGCCCAGGGGCTCGGCAGGTGAGGAGGTCCCAGGGGCTCGGCAGGTGAGGAGGTCCCAGGGGCTCCGCGGGTGAGAGGGACCCAGGGGCTCGGCAGGTGAGAGGGGCCCAGGGGCTCGGCAGGTGAGGAGGTCCCAGGGGCTCGGCAGGTGAGGAGGTCCCAGGGGCTCGGCAGGTGAGAGGAGAGGTGGATAGGAGATGTGTTGAGGGCAGTGGAGGATCTTGCCTGAATAGGAATCACAGTGACACAGTAACACAGTGACACAGTAACACAGTGACACAGTAACACAGTGACACAGTAACACAGTGACACAGTGACACAGTGGCACAGTGACACAGTAACACAGTGACACAGTGACACAGTGACACAGTAACACAGTGACACAGTGACACAGTGACACAGTGACACAGTGACACAGCAACACAGTAACACAGTGACACAGTGACACAGTGACACAGCAACACAGTAACACAGTAACACAGTGACACAGTGACACAGTAACACAGTAACACAGTAACACAGTGACACAGTAACACAGTAACACAGTAACACAGTGACACAGTAACCCAGTAACACAGTGACACAGTAACACAGTAACGCAGTGAGACAGTGACACAGTAACACAGTAACACAGTGACACAGTAACACAGTAACACAGTGGCACAGTAACACAGTGACACAGTGACACAGTAACACAGTAACACAGTGACACAGTAACACAGTGACACAGTGACACAGTGACACAGTAACACAGTAACACAGTGACGCAGTAACACAGTGACACAGTAACACAGTGAGACAGTGACACAGTAACACAGTAACACAGTAACACAGTGACACAGTGACACAGTAACACAGTAACACAGTGACACAGTAACACAGTGAGACAGTGACACAGTAACACAGTGACACAGTGACACAGTGACACAGTAACACAGTAACACAGTGACACAGTAACACAGTGAGACAGTGACACAGTAACACAGTAACACAGTGACACAGTGACACAGTAACACAGTAACACAGTGACACAGTAACACAGTGACACAGTGACACAGTGACACAGTAACACAGTAACACAGTGACACAGTAACACAGTGAGACAGTGACACAGTGACACAGTAACACAGTGACACAGTAACACCGTGACACAGTAACACAGTAACACAGTAACACAGTGACACAGTAACACAGTAACACAGTGACACAGTGACACAGTGACACAGTGACACAGTGACACAGTAACACAGTAACACAGTAACACAGTGACACAGTAACACAGTAACACAGTAACACAGTGACACAGTGACACAGTAACACAGTAACACAGTGACACAGTAACACAGTAACACAGTGACACAGTGACACAGTGACACAGTAACACAGTAACAAGCGGACAAACAAATAATACTTATGATGAAACACACACACACACACACACACACACACACACACACACACACACACACACACACACACACACACACACACACACACACACACACACACACACACACACACACACACACACACACACACACACACACACACACACATAGTCACAAACATACCTGTGGCAGACCAATATCATACCTGTGGCTGACCAATATCAGACCAATATCAGACCTGTTGCTGACCAATAGCAGACCTGTTGCTGACCAATATCAGATCTATTGCTGACCAATATCAGACCTGTGACAGACCAATATCAGACCTGTGGCTAACCAATATCAGACCTGTGGCTGACCAATATCAGACCTGTGGCTAACCAATATCAGACCTGTGGCTGACCAATATCAGACCTGTGGCTGACCAATATCAGACCTGTGGCTGACCGATATCAGACCTGTGGCTGACCAATATCAGACCTGTGGCTGACCAATATCAGACTTGTGACAGACCAATATCAGACCTGTGGCTGACCGATATCAGACCTGTGGCTGACCAATATCAGACTTGTGACAGACCAATATCAGACCTGTGGCTGACCAATATCAGACCTGTGGCTGACCAATATCAGACCTGTGACAGACCAATATCAGACCTGTGGCTGACCAATATCAGACCTGTGGCAGACCAATATCAGACCTGTGGCTGACCAATATCAGACCTGTGGCTGACCGATATCAGACCTGTGGCTGACCAATATCAGACCTGTGGCTGACCGATATCAGACCTGTGGCTGACCGAAATCAGACCTGTGGCTGACCGATATCAGACCTGTGGCTGACCAATATCAGACCTGTGGCTGACCGATATCAGACCTGTGGCTGACCAATATCAGACCTGTGGCTAACCAATATCAGACCTGTGGCTAACCGATATCAGACCTGTGGCTAACCGATATCAGACCTGTGGCTGACCGATATCAGACCTGTGGCTGACCAATATCAGACCTGTGGCTGACCAATATCAGACCTGTGGCTGACCAATATCAGACCTGTGGCTGATCAATATCAGACCTGTGACAGACCAATATCAGACCTGTGGCTGACCAATATCAGACCTGTGGCTGACCGATATCAGACCTGTGGCTGACCAATATCAGACTTGTGACAGACCAATATCAGACCTGTGGCTGACCGATATCAGACCTGTGGCTGACCAATATCAGACATGTGGCTGACCATATCAGACCTGTGGCTGACCAATATCAGACCTGTGGCTGACCGATATCAGACCTGTGGCTGACCAATATCAGACCTGTGGCTGACCGATATCAGACCTGTGGCTGACCGATATCAGACCTGTGGCTGACCAATATCAGACCTGTGGCTGACCGATATCAGAACCTGTGGCTGACCAATATCAGACCTGTGGCTGACCGATATCAGACCTGTGGCTTGACCGAAATCAGACCTGTGGCTGACCGATATCAGACCTGTGGCTGACCAATATCAGACCTGTGGCTGACCGATATCAGACCTGTGGCTGACCAATATCAGACCTGTGGCAGACCAATATCAGACCTGTGGCAGACCGATATCAGACCTGTGGCTAACCAATATCAGACCTGTGGCTAACCGATATCAGACCTGTGGCTAACCGATATCAGACCTGTGGCTGACCGATATCAGACCTGTGGCTGACCAATATCAGACCTGTGGCTGACCAATATCAGACCATGTGGCTGACCAATATCAGACCTGTGGCTGACCAATACAGACCTGTGGCTGACCAATATCAGACCTGTGGCTGACCAATATCAGACCTGTGACAGACCAATATCAGACCTGTGGCTGACCAATATCAGACCTGTGGCAGACCAATATCAGACCTGTGGCTGACCAATATCAGACCTGTGGCTGACCATATCAGACCTTGGCTGACCAATATCAGACCTGTGGCTGACCAATATCAGACCTGTGGCTGACCAATATCAGACCTGTGGCTGACCAATATCAGACCTGTGCTGACCAATATCAGACCTGTGACAGACAATATCAGACCTGTGGCTGACCAACATCAGACCGTGGCGACCAATATCAGACCTGTGGCTGACCAATATCAGACCTGTGGGCTGACCAATATCAGACCCTGTGGCTGACCAATATCAGACCTGTGGCTGACCAATATCAGACCTTGGGCTGACCAATATCAGACCTGTGGCTGACCAATATCAGACCTGTGGCTGAGCAATATCAGACCTGTGGCTGACCAATATCAGACCTGTGACAGACCAATATCAGACCTGTGGCTGACCAATATCAGACCGTGACAGACCAATATCAGACCCTGTGGCTGACCAATATCAGACCTGTGGCAGACCAATATCAGACCTGTGGCTGACCAATATCAGACCTGTGGCTGACCGATATCAGACCTGTGGCTGACCAATATCAGACCTGTGGCTGACCGATATCAGACCTGTGGCTGACCGAAATCAGACCTGTGGCTGACCGATATCAGACCTGTGGCTGACCAATATCAGACCTGTGGCTGACCGATATCAGACCTGTGGCTGACCAATATCAGACCTGTGGCTAACCAATATCAGACCTGTGGCTAACCGATATCAGACCTGTGGCTAACCGATATCAGACCTGTGGCTGACCGATATCAGACCTGTGGCTGACCAATATCAGACCTGTGGCTTGACCAATATCAGACCTGTGGCTGACCAATATCAGACCTGTGGCTGATCAATATCAGACCTGTGACAGACCAATATCAGACCTGTGGCTGACCAATATCAGACCTGTGGCTGACCGATATCAGACCTGTGGCTGACCAATATCAGACTTGTGACAGACCAATATCAGACCTGTGGCTGACCGATATCAGACCTGTGGCTGACCAATATCAGACTTGTGACAGACCAATATCAGACTGTGGCTGACCGATATCAGACCTGTGGCTGACCAATATCAGACATGTGGCTGACCAATATCAGACCTGTGGCTGACCAATATCAGACCTGTGGCTGACCGATATCAGACCTGTGGCTGACCAATATCAGACCTGTGGCTGACCGATATCAGACCTGTGGCTGACCGATATCAGACCTGTGGCTGACCAATATCAGACCTGTGGCTGACCGATATCAGACCTGTGGCTGACCAATATCAGACCTGTGGCTGACCGATATCAGACCTGTGGCTGACCGAAATCAGACCTGTGGCTGACCGATATCAGACCTGTGGCTGACCAATATCAGACCTGTGGCTGACCGATATCAGACCTGTGGCTGACCAATATCAGACCTGTGGCAGACCAATATCAGACCTGTGGCAGACCGATATCAGACCTGTGGCTAACCAATATCAGACCTGTGGCTAACCGATATCAGACCTGTGGCTAACCGATATCAGACCTGTGGCTGACCGATATCAGACCTGTGGCTGACCAATATCAGACCTGTGGCTGACTAATATCAGACCTGTGGCTGACCAATATCAGACCTGTGGCTGACCAATATCAGACCTGTGGCTGACCAATATCAGACCTGTGGCTGACCAATATCAGACCTGTGACAGACCAATATCAGACCTGTGGCTGACCAATATCAGACCTGTGGCAGACCAATATCAGACCTGTGGCTGACCAATATCAGACCTGTGGCTGACCAATATCAGACCTGTGGCTGACCAATATCAGACCTGTGGCTGACCAATATCAGACCTGTGGCTGACCAATATCAGACCTGTGGCTGACCAATATCAGACCTGTGGCTGACCAATATCAGACCTGTGACAGACCAATATCAGACCTGTGGCTGACCAACATCAGACCTGTGGCAGACCAATATCAGACCTGTGGCTGACCAATATCAGACCTGTGGCTGACCAATATCAGACCTGTGGCTGACCAATATCAGACCTGTGGCTGACCAATATCAGACCTGTGGCTGACCAATATCAGACCTGTGGCTGACCAATATCAGACCTGTGGCTGAGCAATATCAGACCTGTGGCTGACCAATATCAGACCTGTGACAGACCAATATCAGACCTGTGGCTGACCAATATCAGACTTGTGACAGACCAATATCAGACCTGTGGCTGACCGATATCAGACCTGTGGCTGACCAATATCAGACATGTGGCTGACCAATATCAGACCTGTGGCTGACCAATATCAGACCTGTGGCTGACCAATATCAGACCTGTGGCTGACCGATATCAGACCTGTGGCTGACCAATATCAGACCTGTGGCTGACCAATATCAGACCTGTGGCTGACCAATATCAGACCTGTGGCTGACCGATATCAGACCTGTGGCTGACCAATATCAGACTTGTGACAGACCCAATATCAGACCTGTGGCTGACCGATATCAGACCTGTGGCTGACCAATATCAGACTTGTGACAGACCAATATCAGACCTGTGGCTGACCAATATCAGACTTGTGACAGACCCAATATCAGACCTGTGGCTGACCGATATCAGACCTGTGGCTGACCAATATCAGACCTGTGGCTGACCGATATCAGACCTGTGGCTGACCAATATCAGACTTGTGACAGACCAATATCAGACCTGTGGCTGACCAATATCAGACCTGTGGCTGACCAATATCAGACTTGTGACAGACCAATATCAGACCTGTGGCTGACCAATATCAGACTTGTGACAGACCAATATCAGACCTGTGGCTGACCGATATCAGACCTGTGGCTGACCAATATCAGACCTGTGGCTGACCAATATCAGACTTGTGACAGACCAATATCAGACCTGTGGCTGACCAATATCAGACTTGTGACAGACCAATATCAGACCTGTGGCTGACCGATATCAGACCTGTGGCTGACCAATATCAGACATGTGGCTGACCAATATCAGACCTGTGGCTGACCAATATCAGACCTGTGGCTGACCAATATCAGACCTGTGGCTGACAAAATATCAGACCTGTGGCTGACCAATATCAGACCTGTGACAGACCAATATCAGACCTGTGGCTGACAAATATCAGACCTGTGGCAGACCAATATCAGACCTGTGGCTGACCAATATCAGACCTGTGGCTGACCAATATCAGACCTGTGGCTGACCAATATCAGACCTGTGGCTGACCAATATCAGACCTGTGGCTGACCAATATCAGACCTGTGGCTGACCAATATCAGACCTGTGGCTGAGCAATATCAGACCTGTGGCTGACCAATATCAGACCTGTGACAGACAATATCAGACCTGTGGCTGACCAATATCAGACCTGTGACAGACCAATATCAGACCTGTGGCTGACCAATATCAGACCTGTGGCAGACCAATATCAGACCTGTGGCTGACCAATATCAGACCTGTGGCTGACCGATATCAGACCTGTGGCTGACCAATATCGACCTGTGGCTGACGATATCAGACCTGTGGCTGACCGAAATCAGACCTGTGGCTGACCGATATCAGACCTGTGGCTGACCAATATCAGACCTGTGGCTGAACCGATATCAGACCTGTGGCTGACCAATATCAGACCTGTGGCTAACCAATATCAGACCTGTGGCTAACCGATATCAGACCTGTGGCTAACCGATATCAGACCTGTGGCTGACCGATAAGACCTGTGGCTGACCAATATCAGACCTGTGGCTGACCAATATCAGACCTGTGGCTGACCAATATCAGACCTGTGGCTGATCAATATCAGACCTGTGACAGACCCAATATCAGACCTGTGGCTGACCCAATATCAGACCTGTGGCTGACCCGATATCAGACCTGTGGCTGACCAATATCAGACTTGTGACAGACCAATATCAGACCTGTGGCTGACCGATATCAGACCTGTGGCTGACCAATATCAGACTTGTGACAGACCAATATCAGACCTGTGGCTGACCGATATCAGACCTGTGGCTGACCAATATCAGACATGTGGCTGACCAATATCAGACCTGTGGCTGACCAATATCAGACCTGTGGCTGACCGATATCAGACCTGTGGCTGACCAATATCAGACCTGTGGCTGACCGATATCAGACCTGTGGCTGACCGATATCAGACCTGTGGCTGACCAATATCAGACCTGTGGCTGACCGATATCAGACCTGTGGCTGACCAATATCAGACCTGTGGCTGACCGATATCAGACCTGTGGCTGACCGAAATCAGACCTGTGGCTGACCGATATCAGACCTGTGGCTGACCAATATCAGACCTGTGGCTGACCGATATCAGACCTGTGGCTGACCAATATCAGACCTGTGGCAGACCAATATCAGACCTGTGGCAGACCGATATCAGACCTGTGGCTAACCAATATCAGACCTGTGGCTAACCGATATCAGACCTGTGGCTAACCGATATCAGACCTGTGGCTGACCGATATCAGACCTGTGGCTGACCAATTCAGACCTGTGGCTGACCAATATCAGACCTGTGGCTGACCAATATCAGACCTGTGGCTGACCAATATCAGACCTGTGGCTGACCAATATCAGACCTGTGGCTGACCAATATCAGACCTGTGACAGACCAATATCAGACCTGTGGCTGACCAATATCAGACCTGTGGCAGACCAATATCAGACCTGTGGCTGACCAATATCAGACCTGTGGCTGACCAATATCAGACCTGTGGCTGACCAATATCAGACCTGTGGCTGACCAATATCAGACCTGTGGCTGACCAATATCAGACCTGTGGCTGACCAATATCAGACCTGTGGCTGACCCATATCAGACCTGTGACAGACCAATATCAGACCTGTGGCTGACCAACATCAGACCTGTGGCAGACCAATATCAGACCTGTGGCTGACCAATATCAGACCTGTGGCTGACCAAATATCAGACCTGTGGTGACCAATATCAGACCTGTGCTGACCAATATCAGACCTGTGGCTGACCAATATCAGACCTGTGGCTGACCAATATCAGACATGTGGCTGACCAATATCAGACCTGTGGCTGACCAATATCAGACCTGTGGCTGACCAATATCAGACCTGTGGCTGACCGATATCAGACCTGTGGCTGACCAATATCAGACCTGTGGCTGACCAATATCAGACCTGTGGCTGACCAATATCAGACCTGTGGCTGACCGATATCAGACCTGTGGCGACCAATATCAGACTTGTGACAGACCTATATCAGACCTGTGGCTGACCGATATCAGACCTGTGGCTGACCAATATCAGACTTGTGACAGACCAATATCGACCTGTGGCTGACCAATATCAGACTTGTGACAGACCAATATCAGACCTGTGGCTGACCGATATCAGACCTGTGGCTGACCAATATCAGACCTGTGGCTGACCGATATCAGACCTGTGGCTGACCAATATCAGACTTGTGACAGACCAATATCAGACCTGTGGCTGACCAATATCAGACCTGTGGCTGACCAATATCAGACTTGTGACAGACCAATATCAGACCTGTGGCTGACCAATATCAGACTTGTGACAGACCAATATCAGACCTGTGGCTGACCGATATCAGACCTGTGGCTGACCAATATCAGACCTGTGGCTGACCAATATCAGACTTGTGACAGACCAATATCAGACCTGTGGCTGACCAATATCAGACTTGTGACAGACCAATATCAGACCTGTGGCTGACCGATATCAGACCTGTGGCTGACCAATATCAGACATGTGGCTGACCAATATCAGACCTGTGGCTGACCAATATCAGACATGTGGCTGACCGATATCAGACCTGTGGCTGACCAATATCAGACCTGTGGCTGACCGATATCAGACCTGTGGCTGACCGATATCAGACCTGTGGCTGACCGATATCAGACCTGTGGCTGACCGATATCAGACCTGTGGCTGACCAATATCAGACCTGTGGCTGACCGATATCAGACCTGTGGCTGACCGAAATCAGACCTGTGGCTGACCGATATCAGACCTGTGGCTGACCAATATCAGACCTGTGGCTGACCGATATCAGACCCTGTGGCTGACCAATATCAGACCTGTGGCAGACCGATATCAGACCTGTGGCAGACCGATATCAGACCTGTGGCAGACCGATATCAGACCTGTGGCTAACCGATATCAGACCTGTGGCTAACCGATATCAGACCTGTGGCTGACCGATATCAGACCTGTGGCTGACCAATATCAGACCTGTGGCTGACCAATATCAGACCTGTGGCTGACCAATATCAGACCTGTGGCTGACCAATATCAGACCTGTGGCTGACAAATATCAGACCTGTGGCTGACCAATATCAGACCTGTGACAGACCAATATCAGACCTGTGGCTGACCAATATCAGACCTGTGGCAGACCAATATCAGACCTGTGGCTGACCAATATCAGACCTGTGGCTGACCAATATCAGACCTGTGGCTGACCAATATCAGACCTGTGGCTGACCAATATCAGACCTGTGGCTGACCAATATCAGACCTGTGGCTGACCAATATCAGACCTGTGGCTGACCAATATCAGACCTGTGGCTGACCAATATCAGACCTGTGGCTGACCAATATCAGACCTGTGGCTGACCAATATCAGACCTGTGGCTGACCAATATCAGACCTGTGGCTGACCAATATCAGACCTGTGGCTGACCGATATCAGACCTGTGGCTGACCGATATCAGACCTGTGGCTGACCAATATCAGACCTGTGGCTGACCAATATCAGACCTGTGGCTGACCAATATCAGACCTGTGGCTGACCGATATCAGACCTGTGGCAGACCGATATCAGACCTGTGGCTGACCAATATCAGACCTGTGGCTGACCAATATCAGACCTGTGGCTGACCAATATCAGACCTGTGGCTGACCAATATCAGACCTGTGGCTGACCAATATCAGACCTGTGGCTGACCAATATCAGACCTGTGGCTGACCAATATCTGACCTGTGGCTGACCAATATCAGACCTGTGGCTGACCAATATCAGACCTGTGGCTGACCAATATCAGACCTGTGGCTGACCAATATCAGACCTGTGGCTGACCAATATCAGACCTGTGGCTGAGCAATATCAGACCTGTGGCTGACCAATATCAGACCTGTGGCAGACCAATATCAGACCTGTGGCAGACCAATATCAGACCTGTGGCTGACCAATATCAGACCTGTGGCTGACCAATATCAGACCTGTGGCTGACCAATATCAGACTAGTGGCTGAGCAATATCAGACCTGTGGCTGACCAATATCAGACCTGTGGCTGACCAATATCAGACCTGTGGCTGACCAATATCAGACCTGTGACAGACCAATATCAGACCTGTGTCAGACCAATATCAGACCTGTGGCTGAGCAATATCAGACCTGTGGCTGACCAATATCAGACCTGTGGCTGACCAATATCAGACTTGTGGCTGAGCAATATCAGACCTGTGGCTGACCAATATCAGACCTGTGGCTGACCAATATCAGACCTGTGGCAGACCGATATCAGACCTGTGGCTAACCAATATCAGACCTGTGGCTAACCGATATCAGACCTGTGGCTAACCGATATCAGACCTGTGGCTGACCGATATCAGACCTGTGGCTGACCAATATCAGACCTGTGGCTGACCAATATCAGACTTGTGACAGACCAATATCAGACCTGTGGCTGACCAATATCAGACTTGTGACAGACCAATATCAGACCTGTGGCTGACCGATATCAGACCTGTGGCTGACCAATATCAGACATGTGGCTGACCAATATCAGACCTGTGGCTGACCAATATCAGACCTGTGGCTGACCGATATCAGACCTGTGGCTGACCGATATCAGACCTGTGGCTGACCGATATCAGACCTGTGGCTGACCAATATCAGACCTGTGGCTGACCGATATCAGACCTGTGGCTGACCAATATCAGACCTGTGGCTGACCGATATCAGACCTGTGGCTGACCGAAATCAGACCTGTGGCTGACCGATATCAGACATGTGGCTGACCAATATCAGACCTGTGGCTGACCAATATCAGACCTGTGGCTGACCAATATCAGACCTGTGGCTGACCGATATCAGACCTGTGGCTGACCGATATCAGACCTGTGGCTGACCAATATCAGACCTGTGGCTGACCGATATCAGACCTGTGGCTGACCAATATCAGACCTGTGGCTGACCGATATCAGACCTGTGGCTGACCGAAATCAGACCTGTGGCAGACCGATATCAGACCTGTGGCAGACCGATATCAGACCTGTGGCTAACCGATATCAGACCTGTGGCTAACCGATATCAGACCTGTGGCTAACCGATATCAGACCTGTGGCTGACCGATATCAGACCTGTGGCTGACCAATATCAGACCTGTGGCTGACCAATATCAGACCTGTGGCTGACCAATATCAGACCTGTGGCTGACCAATATCAGACCTGTGGCTGACAAATATCAGACCTGTGGCTGACCAATATCAGACCTGTGACAGACCAATATCAGACCTGTGGCTGACCAATATCAGACCTGTGGCAGACCAATATCAGACCTGTGGCTGACCAATATCAGACCTGTGGCTGACCAATATCAGACCTGTGGCTGACCAATATCAGACCTGTGGCTGACCAATATCAGACCTGTGGCTGACCAATATCAGACCTGTGGCTGACCAATATCAGACCTGTGGCTGACCATATCAGACCTGTGGCTGACCAATATCAGACCTGTGGCTGACCAATATCAGACCTGTGGCTGACCAATATCAGACCTGTGGCTGACCAATATCAGACCTGTGGCTGACCAATATCAGACCTGTGGCTGACCGATATCAGACCTGTGGCTGACCGATATCAGACCTGTGGCTGACCAATATCAGACCTGTGGCTGACCAATATCAGACCTGTGGCTGACCAATATCAGACCTGTGGCTGACCGATATCAGACCTGTGGCAGACCGATATCAGACCTGTGGCTGACCAATATCAGACCTGTGGCTGACCAATATCAGACCTGTGGCTGACCAATATCAGACCTGTGGCTGACCAATATCAGACCTGTGGCTGACCAATATCAGACCTGTGGCTGACCAATATCAGACCTGTGGCTGACCAATATCTGACCTGTGGCTGACCAATATCAGACCTGTGGCTGACCAATATCAGACCTGTGGCTGACCAATATCAGACCTGTGGCTGACCAATATCAGACCTGTGGCTGACCAATATCAGACCTGTGGCTGAGCAATATCAGACCTGTGGCTGACCAATATCAGACCTGTGGCAGACCAATATCAGACCTGTGGCAGACCAATATCAGACCTGTGGCTGACCAATATCAGACCTGTGGCTGACCAATATCAGACCTGTGGCTGACCAATATCAGACTAGTGGCTGAGCAATATCAGACCTGTGGCTGACCAATATCAGACCTGTGGCTGACCAATATCAGACCTGTGGCTGACCAATATCAGACCTGTGACAGACCAATATCAGACCTGTGTCAGACCAATATCAGACCTGTGGCTGAGCAATATCAGACCTGTGGCTGACCAATATCAGACCTGTGGCTGACCAATATCAGACTTGTGGCTGAGCAATATCAGACCTGTGGCTGACCAATATCAGACCTGTGGCTGACCAATATCAGACCTGTGGCAGACCGATATCAGACCTGTGGCTAACCAATATCAGACCTGTGGCTAACCGATATCAGACCTGTGGCTAACCGATATCAGACCTGTGGCTGACCGATATCAGACCTGTGGCTGACCAATATCAGACCTGTGGCTGACCAATATCAGACCTGTGGCTGACCAATATCAGACCTGTGGCTGACCAATATCAGACCTGTGGCTGACCAATATCAGACCTGTGGCTGACCAATATCAGGCCTGTGACAGACCAATATCAGACCTGTGGCTGACCAATATCAGACCTGTGGCAGACCAATATCAGACCTGTGGCTGACTAATATCAGACCTGTGGCTGACCAATATCAGACCTGTGGCTGACCATTATCAGACCTGTGGCTGACCAATATCAGACCTGTGGCTGACCAATATCAGACCTGTGGCTGACCAATATCAGACCTGTGGCTGACCAATATCAGACCTGTGGCTGACCAATATCAGACCTGTGGCTGACCAATATCAGACCTGTGGCTGACCAATATCAGACCTGTGACAGACCAATATCAGACCTGTGGCTGACCAACATCAGACCTGTGGCAGACCAATATCAGACCTGTGGCTGACCAATATCAGACCTGTGGCTGACCAATATCAGACCTGTGGCTGACCAATATCAGACCTGTGGCTGACCAATATCAGACCTGTGGCTGACCAATATCAGACCTGTGGCTGACCAATATCAGACCTGTGGATGACTGGCTGACCAATATCAGACCTGTGGCTGACCAATATCAGACCTGTGGCTGACCAATATCAGACCTGTGGCTGACCAATATCAGACCTGTGGCTGACCAATATCAGACCTGTGGCTGACCAATATCAGACCTGTGGCTGACCAATATCAGACCTGTGGCTGACCAATATCAGACCTGTGGCTGACCAATATCAGACCTGTGGCTGACCAATATCAGACCTGTGGCTGACCAATATCAGACCTGTGGCTGACCAATATCTGACCTGTGGCTGACCAATATCAGACCTGTGGCTGACCAATATCAGACCTGTGGCTGACCAATATCAGACCTGTGGCTGACCAATATCAGACCTGTGGCTGAGCAATATCAGACCTGTGGCTGACCAATATCAGACCTGTGGCAGACCAATATCAGACCTGTGGCAGACCAATATCAGACCTGTGGCTGAGCAATATCAGACCTGTGGCTGACCAATATCAGACCTGTGGCTGACCAATATCAGACTAGTGGCTGAGCAATATCAGACCTGTGGCTGACCAATATCAGACCTGTGGCTGACCAATATCAGACCTGTGGCTGACCAATATCAGACCTGTGACAGACCAATATCAGACCTGTGGCAGACCAATATCAGACCTGTGGCTGAGCAATATCAGACCTGTGGCTGACCAATATCAGACCTGTGGCTGACCAATATCAGACTTGTGGCTGAGCAATATCAGACCTGTGGCTGACCAATATCAGACCTGTGGCTGACCAATATCAGACCTGTGGCTGACCAATATCAGACCTGTGACAGACCAATATCAGACCTGTGGCTGACCAATATCAGACCTGTGGCTGACCAACAGTGCAGTTTCCAAAAAATACAGATAAGAAAACAGCCAAAAGTAACAAGTAATGAACCTCTCTAGGGGTCACGCCAACAAAGACTTGTGTAACTCCTCTACTTGGCTGGTTACTGTTTGTAATGATTTGTCTGCTGGGCGCTGTTCTCAGATAATCGCATGGTGTGATTTCGCCGTAAAGCCTTTGTGAAATCTGACACCTAAGTTGGATTAACAAGAAGTTAACCTTTAAACCGATGTATAACACTTGTATGTTTTATGACATTTTATAAAGAGGAATTCTGTTTTTGAATTTGGCGCTCTGCAATTTCATTGGATGTTGGCCAGGTGGGACACTACCAACCCACACCTCCTTGTTACGTCTGTCGTTGAATGAGTGAGACCAGCAGCGTGGAAAGTGTTCATGTTAATTTAATAATGAAACACCGACAAAACAACAAGATATAAACAAAAGTTCTGCAGGGCAAGACAGCTACTGTGCAAAAACAACATCCCACAAACGCAGGTGGAAAACAGGCTGCCTAAGTATGATTCCCAATCAGAGACAACGATAGATAGCTGCCTCTGATTGGGAACCATACCGGGCCAACAAAGAAATAGAAAACTAGAATGCCGATCCAAATCACACCCTGACCTAACCAAATAGAGAAATAAAAAGGCTCTCTAAGGTCAGGGCAGTGAGAACAGTCTATGACTGGGGTGGCTGTAGTCTTTTTGGGGCCTTCCTCTGACACCTCCTAGTATAGAGGTCCTGGATGGCAGGATGCTTGGTCCCTGTGATGTACTGGGCTGTTCGCACTACCCTTTATAGTGCCTTGTGGTCGGAGGCCGAGCAGTTGCCATACCAGGCAGTGATGCAATCAGTCTACAGGTTCTACAGCTGCACCATGCTCTCGATGGTGCAGTTGTAAAACATTTTGAGGATCTGAGGACACATACCAAATCTTTTCAGTGTCCTGAGGGGGAATAGGTTTTGTTGTGCCCTCTTCACGACTGTCTTGGTGTGCTTGGATCATGTTAGTTTGTTGGTGATGTGGACACCAAGGAATTTGAAGCTCTCAACCTGCTCCACTGCAGCCCCGTCGATGAGAATGTGGGTGTAATTGGTTCACTTTTTCTGTAGTCTACAATCATCTCCTTTGTCTTGCTCACATTGAGGGAGAGGTTGTTGTCCTGGCACCAAATGGTCATGTCTCTGCCCTCCTCCCTATAGGCTGTCTTGTTGTTGTCGGTGATCAGGCCTACCACTGTTATGTAATCGGCAAATTGAATTATGGTGTTAGAGTCGTGCCTGGCCGTGCAGTCATGAGTGAACAGGGAGTACAGGTGGGGGTTGAGCAAGCACCCCTGAGAGGCCCCTGTGTTGAGGATCAGCGTGGTGGATGTGTTGTTACATACCCTTACCACCTGGGGGCGGCCAGTCAGGAAGTCTTGGATCCAGTTGCAGAGGGAGGTGTTTAGTCCCAGGGTCCTTAGCTTAGTGATGAGCTTTGTGGGCATTATGGAGTTGAACGTTGAGCTGTAACAGCCACTAAGGTGGTCTACTTAAAACATGTTGGTATTACAGACTCGGCAGGGACAGGTTGAAAATGTCAGTGAAGACACTTGCTAGTTGGTCAGCGCATGCTCGCAGTACACGTCCTTGTAATCCATCTGGCCCTGCGACCTTGTGAATGTTGACCTGTCTAAAGGTCTGACTCATCGGCTGCGGAGAGATCACACAATCTTCCGGTACAGATGGTGCTCTCATGCATATTTCAGTGTTGTTTGCCTCGAAGCAGGCAGAAAATAAGTTTAGCTTGTTTGGTAGGCTTGTGTGACTGGGCAGCTCTCTGCTGTGCTTCCCCTTGTAGTCTGTAATAGTTTGCAGGCCCTGCCACATCTGACTAGTGTCAGAGCCGGTGTAGTATGATTCAATCTTAGTCCTGTATTGGCGCTTTGCCTGTTTGATGGTTCGTCTGAGGGTGTAGCGGGATCTCTTATAAGCTTCCAAGATAGTGTCTCGCTCCTTGAAGGTGGCAGCTCTGCCCTTTAGCTCAGTGCGGCTGTTGCCTGTAATCCATGGCTTCTGGTTGGGGTATGTACGTACGATCACTGTGGGGACGACGTCATCGGTGCACTTATTGACGAAGCCAATGACAGATGTGGTGTAGTCCTCAATGCTATTGGATATTGAACATATTCCAGTCTGTGATAGCAAAACAGTCCTGTAGTTTAGCATCTGCTTCATCTGACCACATTTTTAATAATCTAGTCACTGGTGCTTCCTGCGTTATTTTTAGATTGTAAGCAGGAATCAGGAGGATATAATTATGCTCAGATTTGCCAACTGGAAGGCGAGGGAGAGCTTTGTACGCTTCTCTGTATGTGGAGTACAGGTGGTCCAGAGTTATTTTCCCTCTGGTTGCACATTTTTCATGCTGATAAAAATATGTTGAGTGTGGTGATCTCATGAAGGACAGGAAACACACATAACTGTATCTCTTAAAGTGTACATTTCCCAGCTGTCAGGTTGACATCTAGATGTTGGATAAAATGAATGAGTAAATATGAAACTATTTGTGAGAAGAAGTAATGTGATGTTGGCCTTCTAAATGAGATACTTGTTAAATGGAGTCGGGAGTTTAGAAGATGAAGAATGAATGAGGTATTTGCTATAGAAGCAACGCTTCTAAAATGTCTTTACACTAGATTTGAGATATTACATTGCCTTGCGAAAGTATTCGGCCCCCTTGACCTTTGCGACCTTTTGCCACATTTCAGGCTTCAAACATAAAGATATAAAACTGTATTTTTTTGTGAAGAATCAACAACAAGTGGGACACAATCATGAAGTGGAACGACATTTATTGGATATTTCAAACTTTTCTTAACAAATCAAAAACTGAAAAATTGGGCGTGCAATCATAGCATTTTGGTTTTCATTTTGGAGAACATGTTTATATGATACTGATGTTTCTTGGAGTGGAAATGATTGTGAGAAGAACGAATGGTTGTCTTTGTCTCCTCTGTCTTTGTCTCCTCTGTCTTTGTCTCCTCTGTCTTTAGGTCCTCTGTCTTTAGGTCCTCTGTCTTTAGGTCCTCTGTCTATAGGTCCTCTGTCTATAGGTCCTCTGTCTTTAGGTCCTCTGTCTATAGGTCCTCTGTCTATAGGTCCTCTGTCTATAGGTCCTCTGTCTATAGGTCCTCTGTCTTTAGGTCCTCTGTCTATAGGTCCTCTGTTTATAGGTCCTCTGTCTATAGGTCCTCTGTCTTTGTCTCCTCTGTCTTTGTCTCCTCTGTCTTTAGGTCCTCTGTCTATAGGTCCTCTGTCTATAGGTCCTCTGTCTATAGGTCCTCTGTCTATAGGTCCTCTGTCTTTAGGTCCTCTGTCTATAGGTCCTATGTCTTTGTCTCCTCTGTCTTTAGGTCCTCTGTCTATAGGTCCTCTGTCTATAGGTCCTCTGTCTATAGGTCCTCTGTCCTTAGGTCCTCTGTCTATAGGTCCTCTGTCTTTGTCTCCTCTGTCTTTGTCTCCTCTGTCTTTAGGTCCTCTGTCTATAGGTCCTCTGTCTATAGGTCCTCTGTCTATAGGTCCTCTGTCTTTAGGTCCTCTGTCTATAGGTCCTATGTCTTTGTCTCCTCTGTCTTTAGGTCCTCTGTCTATAGGTCCTCTGTCTATAGGTCCTCTGTCTATAGGTCCTCTGTCCTTAGGTCCTCTGTCTATAGGTCCTCTGTCTATAGGTCCTCTGTCTATAGGTCCTCTGTCTATAGGTCCTCTGTCTTTAGGTCCTCTGTCTTTAGGTCCTCTGTCTAATACTTCTTAAATCTATATTTTTTTAAAGAAGACTATTTAAATCTACATGCCAAAAAGAAAGGTCTAGAAACCACAGATGTACACAGATATAATCTCCCTAAGAATACAGAAACCCACAGATAGAATCTCCCTGAGAATACAGAAACCCACAGATATAATCTCCCTAAGAATACAGAAACCCACAGATAGAATCTCCCTGAGAATACAGAAACCCACAGATAGAATCTCCCTGAGAATACAGAACCCACAGATAGAATCTCCCTGAGAATACAGAAACCCACAGATATACACAGATATAATCTCCCTGAGAATACAGAACCCACACATAGAATCTCCCTGAGAATAAAGAAACCCACAGATAGAATCTCCCTGAGAATACAGAAACCCACAGATATACACAGATAGAATCTCCCTGAGAATACAGAAACCCACAGATAGAATCTCCCTGAGAATACAGAAACCCACAGATAGAATCTCCCTGAGAATACAGAAACCCACAGATATACACAGATAGAATCTCCCTGAGAATACAGAAACCCACAGATAGAATCTCCCTGAGAATACAGAAACCCACAGATAGAATCTCCCTGAGAATACAGAAACCCACAGATATACACAGATAGAATCTCCCTGAGAATACAGAAACCCACAGATAGAATCTCCCTGAGAATACATAACCCACAGATAGAATCTCCCTGAGAATAAGAAACCCACAGATATAATCTCCCTAAGAATACAGAAACCCACAGATAGAATCTCCCTGAGAATACAGAAACCCACAGATAGAATCTCCCTGAGAATACAGAACCCACAGATAGAATCTCCCTGAGAATACAGAAACCCACAGATATACACAGATATAATCTCCCTGAGAATACAGAACCCACACATAGAATCTCCCTGAGAATAAAGAAACCCACAGATAGAATCTCCCTGAGAATACAGAAACCCACAGATATACACAGATAGAATCTCCCTGAGAATACAGAAACCCACAGATAGAATCTCCCTGAGAATACAGAAACCCACAGATAGAATCTCCCTGAGAATACAGAAACCCACAGATATACACAGATAGAATCTCCCTGAGAATACAGAAACCCACAGATAGAATCTCCCTGAGAATACAGAAACCCACAGATAGAATCTCCCTGAGAATACAGAAACCCACAGATAGAATCTCCCTGAGAATACAGAACCCACAGATAGAATTTCCCTGAGAATACAGAACCCACAGATAGAATCCTTTTGTGCTTCATGAACGTCTGCTTGGACTCTCACATCCAAATGTCAAACCTGATATTATCCTTTAATTACCTCTTCCCTGTGATTTCCCAGCTGTTCTTCCCAGATGGCATTCCCATTCCCTACATAGTTGACTACTTTTGACCAGGATCCATAAACTGCCGTTTGAAATAAACACATTTTCTCATGAATAGCAGAGGCTTTGTTTGCTGAGCATAATGGAAATAGGGTTAGATTTTTGGATGAATCAAACACTTCACTTGTTCATATGAGAAGAAAATATATATTTTTATAAGAACGGAACAGGGAAACTGTGTACCTGTCTGTCCCTATAGCTGTAGGTGTCTGTCTGCACCTGTCTGTCTACACCTGTCTGTCTGCACCTGTCTGTCCCTACAGCTGTAGGTGTCTGTCTGCACCTGTCTGTCCCTACAGCTGTAGGTGTCTGTCTGCACCTGTCTGTCTACACCTGTCTGTCTGCACCTGTCTGTCCATACAGCTGTAGGTGTCTGTCTGTACCTGTCTGTCCCTAAAGCTGTAGGTGTCTGTCTGTACCCGTCTGTCTCTACAGCTGTAGGTGTCTGTCTGCACCTGTCTCTCCCTGCAGCTTTAGGTGTCTGTCTGCACATGTATGTCCCTACAGCTGTAGGTGTCTGTCTGCACCTGTCTGTCCCTACAGCTGTAGGTGTCTGTCTGCACCTGTCTGTCCCTACAGCTGTAGGTGTCTGTCTGCACCTGTCTGTCTGCACCTGTCTGTCCCTACAGCTGTAGGTGTCTGTCTGCACCTGTCTGTCCCTACAGCTGTAGGTGTCTGTCTGCACCTGTCTGTCTGTCCCTACAGCAGTGAGTGTCTGTCTGCACCTGTCTGTCCCTGCAGCTGTAAGTGTCTGTCTGCACCTGTCTGTCTTCACCTGTCTGTCTGCACCTGTCTGTCCCTACAGCTGTAGGTGTCTGTCTGCACCTGTCTGTCCCTACAGCTGTAGGTGTCTGTCAGCACCTGTCTGTCCCTACAGCTGTAGGTGTCTGTCTGCACCTGTCTTTTCCTACAGCTGTAGGCGTCTGTCTGCACCTGTCTGTCCCTACAGCTGTAGGTGTCTGTCTGCACCTGTCAGTCCCTACAGCTGTAGGTGTCTGTCTGCACCGTCTGTCTATACAGCTATAAGTGTTTGTCTGCTTCTCACTCAAACTGTGTACTAATTGCTAATCCAATCAAATTAGAGTTGTAATTGCTGAGCTCTTGGCGTTTGGCCTCCTTCTAAATGCCCAGGAGAGACACCTGGTCAGGTTTCCTCTGGTACTGAAGAGAGAGAGGTCCTAAATGCCCAGGAGAGACACCTGGTCAGGTTTCCTCTGGTACTGAAGAGAGAGAGGTCTTAAATGTCCAGGAGAGACACCTGGTCAGGTTTCCTCTGGTACTTAAGAGAGAGGCAGAGCGGTTGACCATGCTGGCTACATCACTAACCTTGTCTGAGACCTGGCCATGGGTTGAGCTCAGCAGGCCCATACAGGGTTAGGACTATACAGGGTTAGGACCATACAGGGTTAGGACTATACAGGGTTAGGACTATACAGGGTTAGGACCATACAGGGTTAGGACTATACAGGGTTAGGACTATACAGGGTTAGGACCATACAGGGTTAGGACTATACAGAGAGAGACAGAGAGAGAGAAAGAGAGCGAGAGAGAGAGAAGAGGTAGGTCTAAATTCCTCAGAAGACCAAACAACTAAAAGGTACAGGAAGAAATCCTCTTGAATGTGGTCAGAGTGCCCCCAGGTGGCCAAGGAGGGAATTATAAAACTGTCTCATTAAGTTTCATAAGACGATCATCACTCTGGAGACAAATGATACAGAAATTATGAGAGGCACAAGCTCCATCCCAAATGGCACCCTATCGAATATATAGGACACTACTACTGACCGTATACCTATAGAGACCAACACTATGAGTCATTACACCCATAAAACACTGCGATCAAACAGGCAATATACCTATTACCCCCTATAGATAAGCCCCTATAGATCAGAGGTTATGTACCTATTACCCCCTATAGATACACCCCAATAGATCAGAGGTTCTGTACCTATTACCCCCTATAGATAAACCCCTATAGATCAGAGGTACTGTACCTATTACCCCCTATAGATAAACCCCTATAGATCAGAGGTTCTGTACCTATTACCCCCTATAGATTAAC
>NC_034190.2:2227384-2244884 GCF_002021735.2 Oncorhynchus kisutch | reverse complement strand
TTAAAGAAGGGGTCTGTTCTGACCTCTGTAGTACCCTTAGAGAAGGGGTCTGTTCTGACCTCTGTATTACCCTTAGAGAAGGGGTCTGTTCTGACCTCTGTAGTACCCTTGGAGAAGGGGTCTGTTCTGACCTCTGTAGTACCCTTAGAGAAGGGGTCTGTTCTGACCTCTGTAGTACCCTTAGAGAGGGGGTCTGTTCTGACCTCTGTAGCACCCTTATAGAAGAGGCCTGTTCTGACCTCTGTAGTACCCTTAGAGAAGGGGTCTGTTCTGACCTCTGTAGTACCCTTAGAGAAGGGGTCTGTTCTGACCTCTGTAGTACCCTTATAGAAGAGGCCTGTTCTGACCTCTGTAGTACCCTTAGAGAAGGGGTCTGTTCTGACCTCTGTAGTACCCTTATAGAAGAGGCCTGTTCTGACCTCTGTAGTACCCTTGGAGAAGGGGTCTGTTCTGACCTCTGTAGTACTCTTATAGAAGAGGCCTGTTCTGACCTCTGTAGTACCCTTAGAGAGGGGGTCTGTTCTGACCTCTGTAGTACCCTTATAGAAGAGGTCTGTTCTGACCTCTAGGGTTCCCTGATCAGATGTCCATGTTGAAGCCCTGGAGACGGTGACGTCGTGAGTAGATGTTCTTTTATTTAGCTTTTTTGTCTGTAAAATAATGATTTTTTACCTCTCCTTCTATCACAAATATACAGTTGGGAACGTAAATATGCTTGTAGAAACACCTGTGTTTATTTATCATGCACTTTTATGAGAATAATTATCTCCTTAAAAAAAGGGTTTTACAAGCATCTCTGAGTGGCATAGCGGGAAAACAGTCAGGAAGAATTGCTGTTAAAGTTTCCTGGACAGTGAAAGTGGAGTAGTAGTAATAATATACCATTATGCATCTACAATATATCTACAATCCCATTCTAAAACACACATTTA
Source organism: Oncorhynchus kisutch (assembly GCF_002021735.2). Classification (NCBI taxonomy): domain Eukaryota; kingdom Metazoa; phylum Chordata; class Actinopteri; order Salmoniformes; family Salmonidae; genus Oncorhynchus; species Oncorhynchus kisutch. The sequence goes on along the minus strand of NC_034190.2, from coordinate 2,243,952 downwards.
CGGTTTACCATTTCAGCGGGAAACGTTTCTAAGACAGAATACATTTTCAGAAAATAACAGATCTGTTCTTTTCAAACACAGTCAATTAAAAACCTCGTAAAAAACTTGAGTATCATATTCCACATGTCTGGCAAACATCATTATTCATATCAGTCTGTGATTCAGTCAGTCGGGGTGACGTCATCGGCGATCGCCGCCGTTATGCCTCAGAAGCCTGCGGGTCGAACCATCATGGTGGTCACTGTAGTCATGAGGCTGGGTCCCTTCCAGTAGTACCACTTGATGCCGTTGTAACGGACCACGTTGGAGACGCCAGAGTAGTAGATACCGTTCAGGTTGGAGGGACCACACGCCTCAAACCACCAACCTAGTGGAGAGGGGAGAGGTCAGGGGTCAGGAAGAGAGAGAGAGAGAGAGAGAGAGAGGGCAGATGCACCAGACGCCTCAAACCACCAACCTAGTGGAGAGGTCACAGGTTAGCGATCAGGAAGAGAGAGAGAGAGGGCAGATGCACCAGACGCCTCAAACTGCCAACCTAGTGGAGAGGGGAGAGGTCACAGGTTAGCGGTCAGGAAGAGAGAGAGAGAGGGCAGAGGACCCACGCCTCAAACTGCCAACCTAGTGGAGAGGTCACAGGTTAGCGGTCAGGAAGAGAGAGAGAGAGAGAGAGAGGGCAGAGGACCCACGCCTCAAACTGCCAACCTAGTGGAGAGGTCACAGGTTAGCGGTCAGGAAGAGAGAGAGAGAGGGCAGAGGACCCACGCCTCAAACTGCCAACCTAGTGGAGAGGTCACAGGTTAGCGGTCAGGAAGAGAGAGAGAGAGGGCAGAGGACCCACGCCTCAAACTGCCAACCTAGTGGAGAGGGGAGAGGTCACAGGTTAGAGGTCAGGAAGAGAGAGAGAGAGCAGAGGACCCACGCCTCAAACCCCCAACATAGTGGAGAGGGGAAAGGTCGGGGGTCAGGAACAGAGAGATTACACCAAAGAGGAAAAAGGAGGTTGTGTGGTCAAATAAAGGTCTAACTAAGCCATTTCATGTTTATGTACAACTTTACAAGAGGAAAACATGAAGAGGAGCCAAACAAAGGATGAAAAATATAGTCAGACCAGTAAAATGTTTATTTATAAAAATTGGTATTAAGTAGCAGGAGAGAAGGTAGCGGATAGAGCAGAGGAGAGAAGGTAGAGGATAGAGCAGAGGAGAGAATGTAGAGGAAAGAGGAGGGAAGGTAGAGGATAGTGTAGGAGGAGAGAAGGTAGAGGATAGAGCAGAGGAGAGAATGTAGAGGATAGAGCAGAGGAGAGAATGTAGAGGATAGAGGGGGGAAGGTAGAGGATAGAGTAGGAGTAGGGAAGGTAGAGGATAGAGTAGGAGGAGGGAAGGTAGAGGATAGAGCAGAGGAGAGAATGTAGAGGATAGAGGGGGGAAGGTAGAGGATAGAGTAGGAGGAGGGAAGGTAGAGGATAGAGTAGGAGGAGATAAAGTAGAGGATAGAGTAGGAGTAGGGAAGGTAGAGGATAGAGTAGGAGGAGGGAAGGTAGAGGATAGAGTAGGAGGAGGGAAGGTAGAGGATAGAGCAGAGGAGAGAATGTAGAGGATAGAGTAGGAGGAGGGAAGGTAGAGGATAGAGCAGAGGAGAGAATGTAGAGGATAGAGTAGGAGGAGGGAAGGTAGAGGATAGAGGAGGAGGAGGGAAGGTAGAGGATAGAGGAGGAGGAGGGAAGGTAGAGGATAGAGGAGGAGGAGGGAAGGTAGAGGATAGAGTAGGAGGAGAGAAAGTAGAGGATAGAGTAGGAGGAGGGAAGGTAGTGGCTGTGTGTAATGGTGTAGTGCACTTGAGGTTATATTCCAATGAACCAAATGAAAAATACATTGTTACATGAGTTTCCGTCGCAGTTTCAACTTTACTGATAGTTTTCTCACAAAAACAACTGTGATTGTGCCCCCTCTGGCAGGTAGACTCTAACCAACAGCAGCCTCCCGGACGACATTATTATGGACAACAACAAAAAAACATCTGTCAAACAGCAGCCAAGGATCATCATGTCACCAGAATAACACTCATCAAGCTCATCACCCTGCTCTTTCACCACCCTGGAAAGGTCATCATCATTTACTTCATCTGTAGCCTAACAAACTGCATGGTTTTCCTGAGTTGGAGGACCACACAACACGTCATTACGTGATTCCAACTTTACTTCCATATGACGGATATTATATCAATATTTCCACATAAAAGCGTTTCCACCGACTTGTCTTGGCTCCTTTTGTTTCATTGACATTTGATTTGTTTACTGACAAATGTTCTGTTTCCGTCAGGCCTGACATGCTTTATCTGGTACGTACTTGACTAGCAGAAAACAGCTGCATGGAAACCTGTTAATGAAAGTGAGAGCCTCAGAGCCTGTACCTCCAGAAGCCATCTGGGCACACTTGCAGGAGCAGCGGTCGTTGTCTCGGTCCTTGGTGCTGAACTGGGTCCCAGGCTGGGTCAGACTACTGGTGCGGCCGGCGGTACCACTGAACCCCTGGGCATGGAGACTGGGAGAGGACCAGAACAATCAACACACATACACATTAACAACCTTCTGAAATGTGTTCTGTTATGTTGGAGAGGCTTCCATTAAAGAACACCCTCTGTGTTCTGTTAGACATGTAATTCTTTATCCACATTATAACAGGGGGTGTAAAGCCATAACACATCTGTTTTTCCATAAGCAGATTATGATCAATGAGGTCAAACAAAACACCTCCCACAATCTTTTTATTATACATTTCTCTCAGCCAATCATCGGTCATTTCTGTAAGTACCATACATGTTGAAAACCTTTCCCTATTAGAGTACTGAAAATATGTTATTCATTTATTTACTTATTCGAATAAAGTTTACTAAGGGTTGGTAACAGGAGGATTGGTCAGCTGTTTGAGCCAGTAAAGGGGTCTTTGCTAATCTTAGGTAACAGAATTCATTTAGCTTCCCTCCAGGCCTGAGGACATACACTTTCTAGTAGGATTAAATGGATGATTTGGCAAATAGGAGTGGCAATACATCCGCTATTAACCTCAGTAATTTTCCATCCAAGTTGTCTGACCCCGGTGGCTTGTCGTTGTTGATAGACAACAATCATTTTTTCACCTCTTCCACACTGACTTTACATAATAATTCAAAATTACAATTCTTGTCTTTCATAATTTGGTCAGTTATACTTGGATGTGTAGGTTAAACGTTTGGTGCTGACATGTCAAACCTCATTTCTTGCCAATGAAACAAATCATTAAAGAGGTTGGTAATGTGTTTTCTGATGAAGGAGATCTGATTCAATAAATGATGGGGCCAAGTTCACTTTTTGGTGCTTCAAAGCTTTCATTCTTAATTTGCGTTTGCTAATTGATTGGGCTGACAGTCTTATTTGCCATACATTTTGCCTGTTGTCTCATCCCTCTCAACCATGTTTCATATCATCATCAATCCAAGGGGATTTAACAGTGTTTAGTCATTTTCTTAAATGGGTCCATGTTTATTAGTAACTGGGATAAGCAATTTCATAAGTGCAGCGTCTGGTTGCTCCTCATTACTCACCACAGACCAGCAGCGTCTGGTTGCTCCTCATTACACACCACAGACCAGCAGCGTCTGGTTGCTCCTCATTACACACCACAGACTAGCAGTGTCTGGTTGCTCCTCATTACAGACCACAGACCAGCAGCGTCTGGTTGCTCCTCATTACACACCACAGACCAGCAGCGTCTGGTTGCTCCTCATTACACACCACAGACCAGCAGTGTCTGGTTGTTCCTCATTACAGACCACAGACCAGCAGCGTCTGGTTGCTCCTCATTACACACCACAGACCAGCAGCGTCTGGTTGCTCCTCATTACACACCACAGACCAGCAGCGTCTGGTTGCTCCTCATTACACACCACAGACCAGCAGCGTCTGGTTGCTCCTCATTACACACCACAGACCAGCAGCGTCTGGTTGCTCCTCATTACACACCACAGACCAGCAGCGTCTGGTTGCTCCTCATTACACACCACAGACCAGCAGCGTCTGGTTGCTCCTCATTACACACCACAGACCAGCAGCGTCTGGTTGCTCCTCATTACACACCACAGACCAGCAGCGTCTGGTTGCTCCTCATTACACACCACAGACCAGCAGCGTCTGGTTGCTCCTCATTACACACCACAGACCAGCAGCGTCTGGTTGCTCCTCATTACACACCACAGACCAGCAGCGTCTGGTTGCTCCTCATTACACACCACAGACCAGCAGCGTCTGGTTGCTCCTCATTACACACCACAGACCAGCAGCGTCTGGTTGCTCCTCATTACACACCACAGACCAGCAGCGTCTGGTTGCTCCTCATTACACACCACAGACCAGCAGCGTCTGGTTGCTCCTCATTACACACCACAGACCAGCAGCGTCTGGTTGCTCCTCATTACACACCACAGACCAGCAGCGTCTGGTTGCTCCTCATTACACACCACAGACCAGCAGTGTCTGGTTGCTCCTCATTACACACCACAGACCAGCAGCGTCTGGTTGCTCCTCATTACACACCACAGACCAGCAGCGTCTGGTTGCTCCTCATTACACACCACAGACCAGCAGCGTCTGGTTGCTCCTCATTACACACCACAGACCAGCAAATATTATTTACATCATCAACATATGAATCACTACAAAACGTATTGTATGACCTCTTATACATTATATTAGGCCCAGCCTGACCTCTTATACACTATATTAGGCCCAGCCTGACCTCTTATACACTATATTAGGCCCAGCCTGACCTCTTATACACTATATTAGGCCCAGCCTGACCTCTTATACACTATATTAGGCCCAGCCTGACCTCTAATACACAATATTAGGCCCAGCCTGACCTCTTATACACTATATTAGGCCCAGCCTGACCTCTTATACACTATATTAGGCCCAGCCTGACCTCTTATACACTATATTAGGCCCAGCCTGACCTCTTATACACTATATTAGGCCCAGCCTGACCTCTTATACACTATATTAGGCCCAGCCTGACCTCTAATACACAATATTAGGCCCAGCCTGACCTCTTATACACTATATTAGGCCCAGCCTGACCTCTTATACACTATATTAGGCCCAGCCTGACCTCTTATACACTATATTAGGCCCAGCCTGACCTCTTATACACTATATTAGGCCCAGCCTGACCTCTTATACACTATATTAGGCCCAGCCTGACCTCTTATACACTATATTAGGCCCAGCCTGACCTCTTATACACTATATTAGGCCCAGCCTGACCTCTTATACACTATATTAGGCCCAGCCTGACCTCTTATACACTATATTAGGCCCAGCCGGACCTCTTATACACTATATTAGGCCCAGCCTGACCTCTTATACACTATATTAGGCCCAGCCTGACCTCTTATACACTATATTAGGCCCAGCCTGACCTCTTATACACTATATTAGGCCCAGCCTGACCTCTTATACACTATATTAGGCCCAGCCTGACCTCTTATACACTATATTAGGCCCAGCCTGACCTCTTATACACTATATTAGGCCCAGCCTGACCTCTTATACACTATATTAGGCCCAGCCTGACCTCTTATACACTATATTAGGCCCAGCCTGACCTCTTATACACTATATTAGGCCCAGCCTGACCTCTTATACACTATATTAGGCCCAGCCTGACCTCTTATACACTATATTAGGCCCAGCCTGACCTCTTATACACTATATTAGGCCCAGCCTGACCTCTTATACACTATATTAGGCCCAGCCTGACCTCTTATACACTATATTAGGCCCAGCCTGACCTCTTATACACTATATTAGGCCCAGCCTGACCTCTTATACACTATATTAGGCCCAGCCTGACCTCTTATACACTATATTAGGCCCAGCCTGACCTCTTATACACTATATTAGGCCCAGCCTGACCTCTTATACACTATATTAGGCCCAGCCTGACCTCTTATACACTATATTAGGCCCAGCCTGACCTCTTATACACTATATTAGGCCCAGACATTTGGAACTTTGGTATTCATAGATATTGTGATCACTACATCCTATGGATTTGGATACGGCTTTAGAGCACATTTCTGCAGCATCAGTAAAGATGTGATCAATACATATTGATGATGTCATTCCTGTGCTGTTTGTAAACTACCCTGGTAGGTTGACTGATAACCTGAACCAGGTTGCAGGTTCTGGTTACAGTTGGAAGCTTTTTCCTGAGTGGGCAGCTTGATAAAAGCCAGTCAATATTTAAATCACCCAGAAAATATACCTCTCTGTTGATATCACAAACATTATCAAGCATTTCACACGTTATCCAGATACTGACTTTTACCACTTGGTGGTCTATTGCAGCTTCACACCTGAATGAGCTTTAGGTGAGGCAGATTAACCAACAATGCAGTTTTAAGAAAAATACTATTTAAGAATAGATTTACTAAATAAACGTCAGAAAAAGAAAAGTTAAAGTTACAAAGTACCAAAAAAATAATAATAATATACAGGGGAGTCAATGGGTGAGGATACAGTTTAGTTTAGTCTTCTGTTTAAACATGTTTAAGCATAATCCCAACTCATAACGTTACTACCAAGAATTAAACTGCAGGTAGCTAACCAACTGGGTTCAATGTTAGTTATAGGCTAATGTTAGCTAGCTAACTAAATGACTCTGAGATACACATAATATTACTACACAGAACATGTAACGTTAGCTAACGAGCTAACAGTACGCTTCAGCTTGAAACGAAACAGACTTTCAGACTAAATTATAAATGTGTCTGAAAATGTAGCTAGCTAGACTATCTACCGTATTAATAGGCTTCACAGATGGTTGCCCTTTAGTATGAAGATGTAATCCGGAGAAAGCTGTTTTATACAACAGCCTTCTTTCTGTGTGTTCTCTTTTTGACTCCCTCTGCGATCAAAAGCCAGCATTTTCTCCATCTGCTAATTCCACTGGGCATTCCACTCATTTCAAAACTCGGTACTAAACGAACTAGGCTCGTAATTTTAACAATTTTATTCATATTTACAGATGGCACACACGTTTGTTATTAAAGCAAATGAAAGTTCTTATTTCCAGAATGCATTTCTGCCAAAAAAAACGCATTTTGAAAAAACACAAGTTTACCTTGAAATGGCTATGAAGTAGTGACACGCGACATACACCTAGTTTCCTGAAACGAGTCACATATTTACATGTAGGTAGGGGTAAATGGACTATGCAAAGATAATAAACAGAGAGTAGCAACAGCGTAAAAATGCCAATAGACTGGAAGCCATTTTATGTTCAGGTGTCTTATGGCTTGGGGGTAGAAGCCGTTAAGAAGCCTTTTGGATGTAGACTTGGCACTCCGGTACCGCTTGCCATGCGTTAGTAGAGAGAACAGTCTATGACTTGGGGGTAGAAGCTGTTAAGAAGCCTTTTGGATGTAGACTTGGCGCTCCGGTACCGCTTGCCGTGCGTTAGTAGAGAGAACAGTCTATGACTTGGGGGTAGAAGCTGTTAAGAAGCCTTTTGGATGTAGACTTGGCGCTCCGGTACCGCTTGCCATGCGTTAGCAGAGAGAACAGTCTAAGACTGGGGTGGCTGGGGTCTTTGACAATTTTTAGGGCCTTCCTCTGACACCGCCTGGTTTAGAGGTCCTGGACGGCAGGAGGCTTGGTCCGGTTGATGTACTGGGCCACATGCACTACCCTCTGTAGTGCCTTACGGTTGGAGGCATAGCAGTTGCCATACCAGGCAGTGATGTAACCTGTCAGGATGCGCTTTATGATGTAGCTGTAGAACCTTTTGAGGATCTTATGAGCCATCCTAGATCTTTTCAGTCTCCTGCGGGGGAAAAGGCATTGTGTTGCCGTCTTCACAACAGTCGTGGTGTGTTTGGAACATTCTAGTTTGTTGGTGATGTGGACACCAAGGAACTATGGATATGAGACTTCCTTAGTTACAGGGACAGATGGGAGAGGGGGCTGACTATGGATATGAGACTGCCTTAGTTACAGGGACAGATGGGAGAGGGGGCTGGCTATGGATATTAGACTGCCTTAGCTACAGGGACAGGTGGGAGAGGGGGCTGACTGTGGCTGTTTGGCCCTGGAGAAGATGCTTCCTTGGCCTGGGAACAATAGGGAAAGGGTTGGATGCCTTTCTTGGTTGGATGGATGGAAGAAATCGCGTAATTGGGTGACCCGACTGCTCCAGAGAAGAGAGAGAAAGCTAGAGAAGTGGTTGTATTGGCCAGGGAAAGCTAGAGAAGAGGTTGTATTGGCCAGGGAAAGCTAGAGAAGAGGTTGTATTGGCCAGAGAAAGCTAGAGAAGAGGTTGTATTGACCAGGGAAAGCTAGAGAAGAGGTTGCATTGACCAGAGAAAGCTACAGAAGAGGTTGCATTGACCAGAGAAAGCTAGAGAAGAGGTTGTATTGGCCAGAGAAACTAGAGAAGAGGTTACATTGGCCAGAGAAAGCTAGAGAAGAGGTTACATTGGCCAGAGAAAGCTAGAGAAGAGGTTGTATTGGCCAGGGAAAGCTAGGGAAGAGGTTACATTGGCCAGAGAAAGCTAGAGAAGAGGTTGTATTGGCCAGGGAAAGCTAGAGAAGAGGTTACATTGGCCAGAGAAAGCTAGAGAAGAGGTTGTATTGGCCAGAGAAAGCTAGAGAAGAGGTTGTATTGGCCAGAGAAAGCTAGAGAAGAGGTTACATTGGCCAGAGAAAGCTAGAGAAGAGGTTGTATTGGCCAGGGAAAGCTATAGAAGAGGTTACATTGGCCAGAGAAAGCTAGAGAAGAGGTTACATTGGCCAGAGAAAGCTAGAGAAGAGGTTACATTGGCCTGAGAAAGCTAGAGAAGAGGTTACATTGGCCAGAGAAAGCTAGAGAAGAGGTTGTATTGGCCAGAGAAAGCTAGAGAAGAGGTTACATTGGCCAGAGAAAGCTAGAGAAGAGGTTGTATTGGCCAGGGAAAGCTAGAGAAGAGCTTACATTGGCCAGAGAAAGCTAGAGAAGAGGTTACATTGGCCCGAGAAAGCTAGAGAAGGAGATGCCTTGGCCGAGTTCGGCCTGCATTGGCTGGGTAGAAGCCTAGCACAACAGGCCTCTGGCTTGGGTGATCCCTACGTAAACCCAACCCTGAGGAGGAGAACCAGATGTTCACAGCATGATAATGAACCACATAATCAGCGAGGTGAGATGGAACGCTGCTCAGCAGTAGTTGGCAAGAGGGCTGACAGCTCACAAACACTAGTACCATTCAGAGTGGGATGAATACAGCCCATAGAAACACGTTTTGCACCGGCTTAATGGGCAAATTTTAGGTTATTTAAGGATGATCCTGGAAACTAAATATAAAGTAAGTATAAATATAAAACTTAATTAATTCTGGTGCTACACAAACTTCTACACTAACGAGCATTTCGCTTCATCACAAATAATATCACCTTGTCAAACACCTCCGGCCTTTTTCAAACACTTCCTCAAACTCCACTTCATCTACACTGAGACTAAACTGTTAATGGATCTGCACCTGTCAATCACATTCCTCTTTTTTGAGGAACTTCTGAGTTTAAACAATCCTTTAGTGATCTCAGGTTGGGCTTTAGTAGTGGAGAGAGAGAGAAATAAATTATAGGGCTTTAGTAGTGGAGAGAGAGATATACTAGACTACCATAGGGATTTAGTAGTGGAGAGAGAGATATACTAGACCACCACAGGGCTTTAGTAGTGGAGAGATACCACCATAGGGCTTTAGTAGTGGAGAGAGAGAGAGATAGATACCACCACAGGGCTTTAGTAGTGGAGAGAGAGATATACTAGACCACCACAGGGCTTTAGTAGTGGAGAGAGAGATATACTAGACCACCACGGGACTTTAGTAGTGGAGAGAGAGATATACTAGACCACCACAGGGCTTTAGTAGTGGAGAGAGAGATATACTAGACCACCACAGGGCTTTAGTAGTGGAGAGAGAGATATACTAGACCACCACAGGGCTTTAGTAGTGGAGAGAGATATATACTAGACCACCACAGGGCTTTAGTAGTGGAGAGAGAGATATACTAGACCACCACAGGGCTTTAGTAGTGGAGAGAGAGATATACTAGACCACCACAGGGCTTTAGTAGTGGAGAGAGATATATACTAGACCACCACAGGGCTTTAGTAGTGGAGAGAGAGATATACTAGACCACCACAGGGCTTTAGTAGTGGAGAGAGAGATATACTAGACCACCACGGGACTTTAGTAGTGGAGAGAGAGATATACTAGACCACCACAGGGCTTTAGTAGTGGAGAGAGAGATATACTAGACCACCACAGGGCTTTAGTAGTGGAGAGAGAGATGTACTAGACCACCACAGGGCTTTAGTAGTGGAGAGAGGACCACCTGGGAGCGGATATATGTTTGACCTGCCAGGCACGGCCACGTTCTGCTGCTGACTGGTTGGTTTAATTTCAAATGTCATTCCCTACACAGTGCACTATGGTCCTTGGTCAAAGATACAGTGCATTATGTAGGGAATAGGTTTCCATTTGGGATGCAGGTTGTGTTCCTCTTTTCCCCAGCCGGAAGGGGATGCCTCAGGGGTGGCGGGGCAAAGAGAGATGGGAGACAGAAAAGTGGCAGCTTGCCCTCCGCTGATCTCATCACTGATGATGTTCTTCAAGACCACGTTATCGACTCGTCCTTTACACCATCCTGTTTCTTTCTACCCAGCGATTAAAGAAGTTAACGTGTGAATAATAGTGGATGGTTTGACCGAGTGGAGGGTTGACATCGCAGGCTTCAGGAAAGTCTGAAAAGGGAAGAACTTCCAATGCCTTTCAGAAACAGAACTCTTTACAAAACTCTCCCCGGAATCACTTCCATCCGTTTCTGATTCTAATCTGATTGTGACACGGCTCTAAGAGATTCTAATCTGATTGTGACACGGCTCTAAGAGATTCTAATCTGATTGTGACACGGCTCTAAGAGATTCTAATCTGATTGTGACACGGCTCTAAGAGATTCTAATCTGATTGTGACACGGCTCTAAGAGATTCTAATCTGATTGTGACACGGCTCTAAGAGATTCTAATCTGATTGTGACACGGCTCTAAGAGATTCTAATCTGATTGTGACACGGCTCTAAGAGATTCACATTCCAGAAGAGTCAGAACACAATAGGAACCCTGAAACCTGAACCCTGAACACTGATGGCAATTCAAAGTCATACAATTTAATAACATTATCAGATAAAATCTCACTTACTATAAGTGTCTGTTTAACATGATTTAACTATGATTGACATGTAAGAGAAAATATTTAAATATATATATATATATGGACTTCGTTCCCTATGAACCCCTATTCCAACCGCAAGGTGTTACAGAGGGAACTGTGTACGGCTCAGTACATCACTAGGGCCGAGCTCCCTGCCATCCAGAGCCTCTATTAAAAGGACCTTGATAAGATTTTACCCCCAAGCCATAAAACGGCTAAATAGTTAGTTAATTTAAAAAGTTAACCAAATAGCTACCCAGACTACCTGCATTGACCCTTCTTGCACTAACTCTTGACTCATCACATACTGCTGTTACGGTCTATTATCTATCCTTTACCACTACCTACAGTATACTGCTGCTACTGTCTACTATCTATCCTTTACCCCTACCTACAGTATACTGCTGTTACTGTCTATTATCTATCCTTTACCCCTACCTACAGTATACTGCTGCTACTGTCTACTATCTATCCTTTACCCCTACCTACAGTATATGTACATACAGTATCTACCTCAAGTACCTCGTACCCTTGCCCATTGACTCAGAACTGGTACCCTATGTATATAGCCTGGTACCCTGTGTATATAGCCTGGCACCCTGTGTATATAGCCTGGCACCCTGTGTATATAGCCTGGCACCCTGTGTATATAGCCTGGCACCCTGTGTATATAGCCTGGTACCCCGTGTATATAGCCTGGTACCCCGTGTATATAGCCTGGTACCCCGTGTATATAGCCTGGTACCCCGTGTATATAGCCTGGCACCCCGTGTATATAGCCTGGCACCCCGTGTATATAGCCTGGTACCCTGTGTATATAGCCTGGTACCCCATGTATATAGCCTGGTACCCCATGTATATAGCCTGGTACCACATGTATATAGCCTGGTACCCCATGTATATAGCCTGGTACCCCATGTATGTAGCTTGGCACCCAGTGAATATAGCCTGGCACCCCGTGTATATAGCCTGGTACCCTGTGTATATAGCCTGGCACCCCATGTATATAGCCTGGTACCCTGTGTATATAGCCTGGCACCCCGTGTATATAGCCTGGCACCCCGTGTATATAGCCTGGTACCCTGTGTATATAGCCTGGCACCCCATGTATATAGCCTGTCACCCTGTGTATATAGCCTGTCACCCTGTGTATATAGCCTGGCACCCCATGTATATAGCCTGGTACCCTGTGTATATAGCCTGGTACCCTGTGTATATAGCCTGGTACCCCGTGTATATAGCCTGGTACCCTGTGTATATAGCCTGGCACCCCATGTATATAGCCTGGTACCCTGTGTATATAGCCTGGTACCCTGTGTATATAGCCTGGTACCCCGTGTATATAGCCTGGTACCCTGTGTATATAGCCAAGTTATCATTACTCATTGTGTATTTATTCCTTTGTGTTTCTCTCTGCATAGTTAGGAGAAAGTATTTCACTTGTCGTCTACACCTGTTGGTTACAAAGCATGTGACAAATAACATGGGATTTGATTGATTTGATTTGACTGATAGCTCTTGGCCTCCACTGTGGAAGGAAGCATTGCATGCTGGTACCTGTCATTTTTGTTCTCTGCGTCTATATAGAAGTGCTCGTAAGGGAGCATTGCATGCTGGTACCTGTAGTTTTTGTTCTCTGCGTCTATGTAGAAGTGATTATAGTGGGAGTAGGCCTCGTTCCCCTCAGCATCCTTCAGCTGCACCTGGAGACTGTACTCTTGGGAGCTGGTCAGCAGGTGGATGAGGTCATTTCCTGCCCAGTACTCTCCCGAGGGATCCCCAAAACCCTGCATCAGGTACGGTGAGAGAAAGAGGACAAACTGAATGAAGGGTCATATGATTTTTTTAAATAATAATCACTTCAGAGGGACAGATGACATCAACAGAGATATGTTCAGATACAACATCACTTCAGAGGGACAGATGACATCAACAGAGATATGTTCAGATACAACATCACTTCAGAGGGACAGATGACATCAACAGAGATATGTTCAGATACAACATCACTTCAGAGGGACAGATGACATCAACAGAGATATGTTCAGATACAACATCACTTCAGAGGGACAGATGACATCAACAGAGATATGTTCAGATACAACATCACTTCAGAGGGACAGATGACATCAACAGAGATATGTTCAGATACAACATCACTTCAGAGGGACAGATGACATCAACAGAGATATGTTCAGATACAACATCACTTCAGAGGGACAGATGACATCAACAGAGATATGTTCAGATACAACATCACTTCAGAGGGACAGATGACATCAACAGAGATATGTTCAGATACAACATCACTTCAGAGGGACAGATGACATCAACAGAGATATGTTCAGATACAACATCACTTCAGAGGGACAGATGACATCAACAGAGATATGTTCAGATACAACATCACTTCAGAGGGACAGATGACATCAACAGAGATATGTTCAGATACAACATCACTTCAGAGGGACAGATGACATCAACAGAGATATGTTCAGATACAACATCACTTCAGAGGGACAGATGACATCAACAGAGATATGTTCAGATACAACATCACTTCAGAGGGACCGATGACATCAACAGAGATATGTTCAGATACAACATCACTTCAGAGGGACAGATGACATCAACAGAGATATGTTCAGATACAACATCACTTCAGAGGGACAGATGACATCAACAGAGATATGTTCAGATACAACATCACTTCAGAGGGACAGATGACATCAACAGAGATATGTTCAGATACAACATCACTTCAGAGGGACAGATGACATCAACAGAGATATGTTCAGATACAACATCACTTCAGAGGGACAGATGACATCAACAGAGATATGTTCAGATACAACATCACTTCAGAGGGACAGATGACATCAACAGAGATATGTTCAGATACAACATCACTTCAGAGGGACAGATGACATCAACAGAGATATGTTCAGATACAACATCACTTCAGAGGGACAGATGACATCAACAGAGATATGTTCAGATACAACATCACTTCAGAGGGACAGATGACATCAACAGAGATATGTTCAGATACAACATCACTTCAGAGGGACAGATGACATCAACAGAGATATGTTCAGATACAACATCACTTCAGAGGGACAGATGACATCAACAGAGATATGTTCAGATACAACATCACTTCAGAGGGACAGATGACATCAACAGAGATATGTTCAGATACAACATCACTTCAGAGGGACAGATGACATCAACAGAGATATGTTCAGATACAACATCACTTCAGAGGGACAGATGACATCAACAGAGATATGTTCAGATACAACATCACTTCAGAGGGACAGATGACATCAACAGAGATATGTTCAGATACAACATCACTTCAGAGGGACAGATGACATCAACAGAGATATAAATGGCATTGTACCTTTGAGAGGAATGAAGAGGGATCATGTGAGTGAAGAGTTAAATGCTTTTGACTGAGGGAAGTGAATAAGGAAACATCTTGATAACTCCTGACTCTTTGACCTTCTACTGACAGTTAGTCCCTGTCTTGCTTGACACTGCAATGTCCTATCCCGGATCTTGAGTAAATGACATTACTAAGCTGCTCCCGAGTGTACTAGGCCAGGACATGGACATCGATTCTATCATAGACTATGTGAATTGTGATGACATAATGAAGGGCAGCTCTGAACAGTTGAAACTGGGTTTCAAAGAGCTGATTGACTCTCTGCTAGACACTAATAAAAGACCCATCATATCTGGCCCCGAATCGAGGCATTGAACGATTTAGCAGGATTCTTTCTCTTCACAACTGGCTACGTGATTATTGCAGCTCAGTGGGAGGAACTTTATTGACAATTTCGATACCTTTTGGAAACAAAGGTCGTTTTATGAGGATGGGATCCACCCAAATCCTTTCACAGCATTATAAGGCTGCGTTGAGACAATGACTTATCAATGACCCAAGCCCAGCTCAGTTAATCCCTACCATTGTGTTCCTGAGATGTCACAATGTACATTATACCAGCAGTGTTGGAAGACACAATGTAAGTAAGCTAATGTATGTCCCTCTAACTGCCCTGAATGCCTCAGCTGATCCTACAGCTGTTGTCTGCAGTAATCATGTATCTATGAACCAGAGTGATACTGTCAGCACTGAGGTGATGTGCCCTAGGAAGTCCACTGTCCAACATAAATAACATGAGCATATCTACTGCTGCTAAGCTTCCCAGGTTCATGAAATCAATAATTTACTAGTAACATGACATTTGTCTCTGAAACTCACTTAGATAATACCTTTGATGATACAGTGGTACCCATACATGGTTATAACATCTACAGGAAGACAGAAATGCCAAAGGGGGAGGTGTTACGGTCCATATTCGGAACCACATTCCTGTAAAGCTTAGTCTCTCTGTCGTCTCTCTGTCGTCTCTCTGTCGTCTCTCTGTCGTCTCTCTGTCGTCTCTCTGTCGTCTCTGTCTCTCTGTGGTCTGTCCTGTCTCTCTGTCGTCTCTCTCTCTGTGGTCTCTCTGTGGTCTCTCTGTAGTTTCTCTATAGTCTCTCTGTGGTCTGTCGTCTCTCTCCGTCTCTCTGTGGTCTCTCTGTGGTCTCTCTGTGGTCTCTCTGTGGTCTCTCTGTGGTCTTTCTGTAGTCTCTCTGTCTCTCTCCGTCTCTCTGTAGTCGTCTCTCTCTGTAGTCGTCTCTCTCTGTCTCTCTCTGTCTCTCTGTAGTCGTCTCTCTCTGTAGTCGTCTCTCTCTGTAGTCGTCTCTCTCTGTAGTCGTCTCTCTCTGTAGTCGTCTCTCTCTGTAGTCGTCTCTCTGTAGTCGTCTCTCTCTGTCGTCTCTCTCTGTCGTCTCTCTGTCGTCTCTCTGTCGTCTCTCTGTCGTCTCTCTGTTGTCTCTCTGTAGTCGTCTCTCTCTGTAGTCGTCTCTCTCTGTAGTCGTCTCTCTCTGTCGTCTCTCTGTCGTCTCTCTCTGTCGTCTCTCTGTCGTCTCTCTGTCGTCTCTCTGTCGTCTCTCTGTCGTCTCTCTGTCGTCTCTCTGTCGTCTCTCTGTCGTCTCTCTGTCGTCTCTCTCTGTAGTCGTCTCTCTCTGTAGTCGTCTCTCTCTGTAGTCGTCTCTCTCTGTAGTCGTCTCTCTCTGTAGTCGTCTCTCTCTATAGTCGTCTCTCTCTGTAGTCGTCTCTCTCTGTAGTCGTCTCTCTGTGGTCTCTCTGTGGTCTCTCTCGGTCTCTCTGTGGTCTCTCTCGGTCTCTCTGTGGTCTCTCTGTGGTCTCTCTGTGGTCTCTCTGTGGTCT